>NC_054551.1:1964142-2124142 GCF_017654505.1 Polyodon spathula
GGTCTAGTTTCAGTGACCACTCTTTTTGATCATTATCTTAAATGTTCTTGTTTTTATTCCGGTCAATTTGAGCATGTACAGTAAACTGTCTTTCTTTTTATCGTTCAATAGCTAAATGTCACAACATGGGCCCAGAAAGTGCATCTACAACCGTTCAGTTAACTGTAGACAGAATTGAGTAAAATCGGTTCAATTGTGTACAAAATAGGTGGAGCTTGGCAATAATCTGTCTTTGCTGCCCCAACCTCAATCCTCTTCGGTAACCAGTAGCCAATTGAAACAGTTCATTTCTGCTAAATGACATATGCCACGCTTCTATTGGTTCATTGCCTCACCAATTAGGACACCCCGAACGCAGTTGAGTCTCATTTTGATGAAACTCTTGTGGTGGTTTTATGATGTTGCTGTCTGAGTAATTTAAACAGTTTAACATAAATTAGAGGCATCATTTGCTTACTTTGTTCAGCACACATTTAAGTTGAATTTTTGAGAATGGTCTGACAGTTTTCTCCATGTCTTTTTCTGTTTGTTTGTTTGTTTTAAATATCTCTTACACAACATCAGGCTTTAGTTGCTATAAAACAGTGAAAGTCAATGCCAAGATGTATGGCACACATTTCCAGTAGTGTGAAAGCAAGGTTCAGAATTGCATTTGCGAGAGTTCACAGGTCAGACTGCAAAATGACTGATTTGTTACGCACATGAGATTTTTTTTTTTTTTTTTAAACAATTTGGGGTAATTGCATGTTTTGATGTGTTATTTTATAGTTCATAAAAGCCTTAGTACTAAAATATAATTAGGCTACATGTTGTGTATATACGCAGAACAATAGATTTTAAAAATAACCTTGAAGGAAGGTTATTTGCTGTTCTAAATGTTATTACTGTCTTATGATATGGTAGTCAAAGCATGCATTTTATTTGACTGCGTCTGAATTGTATAAAAGGCACATCTAGCCAAAGAACTTCACACCGTTAAACTGCAGAGATGCATGAGGAAGCAGACCTAGATTCTGTGATCTGCTCAAGGTGCGCCTGCTGGATAGACATTTCATTTTCTTCAGTGGTGATTTTCTTCTGATTTTAGATGTATTTGGTGCTATCAAGCAGTCTACTGCAAACTACTGCCTTATTACATTATCTGATCGCATCCTATTGTAGCTAAACTGATTAAAACGTCGATTTAAAAACAGGTTGCAACTGTTTATCTGCATAATAATTGTGTGCTGCTGTACCTACAGTATTGTTGTATGCTATATTTTCAGCTCTGTTGATGCAGAGTTGCCATGGTTTTGTCTGTTCTGCGGATCACTTTTCTTTAAAAAGCAGCTTGGGGCTATGAGCTGGTTCTGTTAGAAGGCGTCTGCTGTTAAATTTCAGCATTTTTACAGTAGTACGACCAGGAGCATCACTCTCGGGCATTTTAACCAATCACATTGTGAGATAAAGTTCCATTTCTAGTTCTAAAACAGACCTAGTTTTTGCACGATAACCTCAACAAATTCTCCTTCAGTTTTAGTGACAGAACTAGGCCTGTATGCTGATTGGTTGCTTCTTTACACGGTGCTCTTCTGTGAAAAGGTTCTAGCCTGTTGTCCTGCCTACTTAAAGCAAGGTTGTCTAGTTCTACTGTAGTTCTCATTATGTAAGAGAAAAGAACGTTGGTGGTCCACTCATTTTGAATTAAAGTGCTTTGGAGCGCCCCAGTAACATTGTGGGAGTTACATAACACCGTTGTTCTGCTTCATCCTAATTCCCTGCTTTGATACAAGTGCTGGGAAAGGCTGGCATAAGACCAGATCAGTTTGTTTCCGTTTCAGTGAGTCACTGATCTTGCACAGGCTAAATCTGGGTCAGGAGCAGGCAGTGACTGTAAGTCAAAACCATGCTGGAACCATGGTAGGTGTGAATGAATACACTGCAGTCATCCCTTTGCTTCATGTGTACATAGTGCCCTCCCTTCCAGTTTTACAAAAAGGTAATTGCAAAAAGGTAAATGTATGTGGTATAATTGTGTATTTAAAATCTACAAAAGGTTTTTCAAGTAAACCTGGCTGTACTGTTGGTGTTTTGAACTGTGTCAGCACCGTGAAAGACATGTCTCTCGGGTAGGTGTGTTTATGAGCCACTTATAATCTATAATAACTATAATTTAAAAGAAGCTTCCAGTGTTCCTCCATACAAAACTCTCCCTTGGCTTTTGTCTTCTGATTTTAGCCACGCTCAAGACTGTTCTCTTCATTCACTCAAAAAGAGCCCTCTAGTTATCGCTTATTTACACGAGTGTCTGCAAGAATATTTACACGCTGTGTGCAAAAGGTAGCTTTTGTAACGAATTGCACATCAGCAATGCACAGAAAATAAGCTGTTTTATTGTAATGCTGTACTAGTACTGATGCGGGTTGTTCAGCAATTGCTGGTGTAAAAGAAGGGGCATCCTATTGCTTGTTGCTCAAAAAATGTGCCTTTTATAGCTCACTCACTATCTGTACAGAACATTAAAAGGTACATGCATCCTAGTATTGCGGTTTAGAGGCCACATAGAGAAGTATCTAAACCACGGATATATTAATAATAAGAAACTTTTTTTTTTTTTTTTTTAAATCAAAAGTAGCTACCCAAGAGCTGTGCATTAAAGGGATAATGAGAGCTGGGCTTATTCACACAGGCATGTCAGATCAGGAAACCACAATGACCTAATCCATTCATAAAATGCTTTCACTTAGTACAGCATCTGATCTACGCTGTTATTTGTTTAGTAGCTGAATGACCTTGTGTATGAACTTTCCAGGGCTTTACTCCTGTCGTATGCTTGTTTATGCATTCAAGGTGATATGATTTTATTGCCAGCAATAGTACCGTTTACAGATGGTCTTTGTCACTTTTGTGATAGGAAATTGTTAGGCTTTCTGTTTTTCTAAAGCTGATTAGTGCCTCTCCCCAGCTCGGCTCCTATGATTACAGTAGTAGAATAAAAAATAAACAGGAGCCTGACAAAGTGCTTAAGAGATGGGTTTTATAACGAGGTGTCTGTGGAATTTGCCCATGTGTTTTCAAATGGAAAAATGAAGACTGTGCACAGATTTTAAAATGGAAAGTTATAAGATGAAGAGAAAGAATGAAAGTGATGTTAACATGAAATTGTGGACTTTGATCTTGGAGCTTGTTGTCAATGCCAAGACCCAGACTTGCCTTTGCACATTGCTCCCATTCTGTGACGGGTCATAGCCTGGGCTTGGTCCACTTCCACACTGACTGATGACCAACGGTCTGATCACTGGTCCACATGCACTTTTTAAAGTTTTATTTGAAACCAATTTATTAGACATGTTTTTACTCTTTCTCTCTTCGCTCTCTCTTGCTCTCTCTTCTATTTAAAGGAGAGGTCTTGCAACCTTTGAGATTAAGATTTATAATTTAACAGAAAAAGCTACTTCTATATATAGAAGCTACCTTTTATAATAGAACAAAGGCTAATGGTTAGAAAAATCCTTTGAAATACAGAACTAGGCTGAGTAACTGAAAGAGAAAGATGGGATGGGGGGGACAGATATGCCTTTCTGTGCAAAACGATCAGTTACCAAACTTTGTTGTGTTTCAGACTCAGCCACTGTCCGCGTTGCTGTGTATGTGTGTGCAGAGGAAGTTAATCAGCAAGGGTTATTACGAGCACGTCTCCTAGTATTGATTCTTTGTTGTTGTTCATTATGTAATTAAAAAGATTACTACCAAATATTTACTTTGAAAATGTATTGGCATATAAAAATAACCATGTGCTTGTTTGTCCTGCAGCTTTTTGGAAACCCTGCTGTTAGTTCTCATTTTACTTTACGCACTATATGAGTCAACAAGCACGCAGGTGTTCAGCCAGCAAGGGCTTTCTTTCTTACAGCCACTTTGTATATGTGGGATGTTTCTGGTAATATTAATTCTGTTTTTCTGCACAACCCAATGGGGATTTCAGGGACATAATTGCACTAATTCTATAAGCATGTTTACTACAGCTACTACTATTGCTGTGCTGTGCAGCTTCCATACAGAGGGTGAAACACCTTATTATGAAGGGGGAGTATATGTTAAATTGTCATTTGTGTAGGAACTTTTTTTAAATGCATTATGTGATGGAAAGCTGTTGGCTCAAAACAGCATTACATTTGGTTTGTTGTTCTCAAGGTAGTTTTGTATACTGGTATAAGCTTCTTTTACTGCTAGGTAATTTAGTTAAATCCACCATACAGATGCAGGGAATGACTCATTAATACTGGATTAGTACCCAAGGGGGGGGCGGGTCTTCCACATCCCAGAAAGGGCTTTATTTTTTAATAGTTTAATGCCTCTTGGAGTACTGTTAAATGTGCTACACCGTGCATTGTGAAAAGGGTGCATTCGCCTTAACTGGGTCCATCCTAAATAGTAAACGGCATGTTTTTGGGGGTTTTTTTTGCCTAAAAAATATAATTTAAAAAAAGGTGTTACTGACTGAACCCCAGCGGCCAGGATGTACTGTAGCATGCCACACTCACACTCCAAGTACATCTTCACAACTGCTCCTAGGTACCTGTGAGGGGCTGTTCCAGGTATTCTTCCTGTAGCTTGATCTATAGCATTTTCCTGTTAAGTGACGGACAGTACTGTATATGGTTTGCAGAAAACGAGGGCGTGATGATTTGCTGAATGTGTTTTACAAAGTGAATTGCCGTATTGTTTTATACTGAAACCTGTTTTGACATGCATGACTTTTCAGGGGCTAACTCGGATGGTTTCAGTGGTTTGATAGCAATTGTTGTTGCAATGCCAGAACAATGGCCGCTACAGCAGGTGTTTGGAAAGTACCAATACGTATGTTGCTTATTTACTAGCGATTACAACTCTGTTTATATAAACTTTCACGCCGAGGTGTGATTCTTAACCAAGCGTATGATTTCCTTTTATTCAAAAGCTTATTAAAGTTTATAACTGCAAAAGCTGATCAAAATACATTAACGACAATTCAAAGGTAAAGATCTTCCTGGTTTTTTGATGGAAATTTGAAATTCCTGAAAATAAATTTAAAGGGGACTCCATGTTTGGCAAGCGGATTCAGCATATTTGATCCTGTTCATAGTCAATAATATTTGTTTGGTTATCAAATACTGTTTTTTACTGTTATTTTCCTCTACAGTTTTAAGTGATTATGTAGCAGCTGTTGATTGAGGAGGGAGCAATATTTTAGCCTCCACTTTTTTTTCTTATCTTGCAGTATGATGCTGTTCCCATTCAGTCCAGTGGTGTTATTTGTTCCTGCTTATCTCCATCAATGGTAAGAAATCAGTCTGATTCCAGATCGCCGCTTGCTATAGCAGGCGTGAGCAGCAGCAGCAACAGCAGCAGCCACGGGTCCACTATGGAAGGCACGGCAGCCGAAACGAGGTCCACGTCTCAAACCTCCGAACAAAGTTCAGAACAGCGGCAACAATCAATACGCCAGCATCTGCAGCCACGGAAAAAAAGGCCTGAAGATTTTAGATTTGGGAAAATTTTAGGGGAAGGTTCATTCTCGACCGTAAGTTTTGTCTTATTTTTTATTTTTTGTAGATAATGTCGAAGGTGTTTTTTATTATTATTAGTTTTTACGTATTTAAGGTTTGTTACTGTACCCTATACAAACAGGTGTTTCCTGTAAAAATGCTGTCAACAAAAAACATCAATTTTAGTTTTGCAGTCATGTTTAACCTTCTTTTAAGGGTGTTTCTTCAAAGCAACTTATCAGAAAGCATACAAATAGTCACACGTCTTCCAAAGAAGGTTACCTTGTGCAGACCTAGTAAGAAAGCTCTAGGGGTCATGTTTTGGAGCAAGTGTAAAAGCTCATTTTTATTTTCCTTGCATAAAGCCACAGGAAAGTCTTCCCTGCCACAGTGTGCACACCTGAACACCTGGCCTCCTTGCTTTCCATGGCAGAGATAATTTGGTTGATATCTCTAAGTTGCTGTCACATCAGTGATGTTGGTCTCACAATAAACAGTGCGTGCACAATACGCACACACGTGTGTGTGTGTGTGTGTGTGTGTGTGTGTGTGTGTGTATATATATATATATATATATATATATATATATATATATTATATATATATTTTTAAATATATTATATACTATTCCATGACTTCATACTGAAGTCATGATGTATGACCAAACCAAATCTCCATATTACTGTCCCTATAAAGATTGATTGCTGAAACACTAGTCTTTGATCATAGTATCAGTAATGATAGTGTAGATGATTCATTGAATACGCTATCTGGTACTATATGAGTGATCCTATCTTTAGTCAAGATCAGGTTGGACAGCACCTGGAGGATGAGCCTCACTGACAAATTGTTTAGGTCTTTGTGGTTGTACTGTTTCGTGTCTGGAGAAATTTTTTTCACAACGGTTGATTTCATCTGTACGTTTGAAGCGTACGCCGGTTACTGTTTACATGCTGCAGAAACACCAACATGAGTACAAAGCTTGCACAGCCAAAACTGCTTATTTCTGTATATTACAAAAATGTAGCAATGCAAACTAAAGCATCAACAACTGTGTTGAGGAAGCGCATGCCCAGTTTCTATACAGAAAGTGCCAGAGTTGTAATGGCTTCTCTTGATTTTTTTTTTTTCTTTAAATTTTCATATTAGTTTAATGTAGGGATTAATAATACACCATTAACCTAAAGCCATTATTGTTCCAAAGGAACTGTAAGCTATGTTTAGGATAATTTGTGTTTTATTTTTATCTAGGTTGTATTGGCAAGGGAACAATCCACAGGGAAGGAATATGCAAGTAAGTAGTAATCTTTATTTCTGAAGCGTTAGTGTTCAAGCTGCTGAAGTGAAATGGCTACTGGTGTAACTGGAAGCGGTCGGGTTCTGCGTCTTGTTTTTTAAACTTGCAAATCTTGAAACCATTTTTAGTTTAAAATGAAGATATTTGCACTAGTTCCGTTTGTGAAGTTAGGAAGGTACCGTATATGGTGGTAACTGTGTAAAACGTTGCAATGTTTTCGATTGTGTTAATTGTAATTTGAATACCAGGGCAGTCCTTGGTAGGTTATACATTACTTATTTCTTTTATTTACTCTATCAGGATCTCACTTTTTTTTTTTTTTAATTCCCTGCTTTGCCTTCTGGTATGAAATAAGATCAACATATTTTCATCATGTTTAGGCAGAAACATTTTTCGGAACTTATTTTTTTTAGTTAAAATTCTGGAAAAACGTCATATCATGAAGGAGAACAAGGCACAGTACGTGAAGAGAGAGAGAGATGTCATGTCTCATCTGGATCATCCTTTCTTTGTAAAACTTTACTTCACGTTTCAAGATGACGAAAAGCTGTGTATCCTTTCAGATAAAGAGATGTATTTCCTCTAAATTCATTTGTTTATAAAATGTGGCTAGATCAGCAGTGGGGGCCATGCCATGAACATTAACGCATTCAATTTAACTAGCATTAATAATGTGGAAGGTGATAATACCCGACTGGAGCACACTAATGTGTATGCCTTTTAAAAATATATATGAAATTATAATTTATTTGCCTATTTGAGTGCGTTTTTGTTTTGTTTTTTTCATTTGATGTTTTTTTCTGTCTTGTGTGGGTGTACTGTGTCAACATTTTGCATGTTACCTACAAATGATGCTTAGTTATACTTCAATAAAGTGTTTTCCTTAACTCTGAATATAAGACTTTGGTCTTAGTTATGCTAAAAATGGGGAGCTCCTAAAATACATTCGCAAAATAGGCTCGTTTGACGAGACCTGTACAAGGTTCTACGCTGCTGAAATTGTTTGCGCGCTAGAATATTTACACCAGAAGGGGATTATTCACAGGTAATGTTTAAGCCTGAACTTTCTTAAAGTAGCCTAAAAAGTCATTTGCTATGGATTGTTATGTTAATTAAACTTTTGTTTCATCATAAATATGTGTAAATCTTTTTTTTTTCTTTTTTAAATGTGAATCGATAGTTCATTAACATTTTCAAATAATGTTTTAATTTTTTTTTTTTTCTTTTAGGGACCTGAAACCAGAGAACATTTTACTAAATGAGGAGATGCACATTCAAATTACAGATTTTGGAACAGCAAAACAATTACCTTCAGATAGCAAACAAGGTGTGGGTGCATTTTATGTAGACAGAATACACAAAAAAAGATTGGGAACCACAGTAAATCCATTGAATGCTAATTTTTTTTTGCATTTCGTAGTCTTGAGTAAAACTACCATCTAAGTGATACTTCTGCACAAACTCTGCCTTGTAAAAGACAATTGTTTTTTTTGTTTTTTTGTTTTTTCTGCAGCAAGGGCAAATTCTTTTGTAGGAACAGCACAGTATGTTTCTCCAGAACTGCTGACAGAGAAATCTGCTTGCAAAAGGTAATGCATACTTGTCATTACTAAATTAATATTGTTCTACTTTTATTTGCTTCTTGGTGGTGGAGTTGAAGAGGGGGCTGGGAGTGAATTTAACAGTTTTGTGCATTTCTTTTTAATGTAGCTCTGACCTTTGGGCTCTCGGTTGTATAATCTACCAGCTGGTGGCTGGATTACCACCATTTAGAGCAGGGTAAGTGACCACAATTGTTAACAAAATGTGTTTTTTTATCTGCTTATGTTGTATAATAACTTAAGGGAAGTTTCTACCTAGGATAAAACTAAGCTGCAACATGTTTGAAAGGAAAAAGAAAGGCAAGGCACCAAAGAGTTAAGGGCAATCTACACATTTGTTTTTGTCAACAGTGCAGCTCTGTACCTTGCCCTAGGTGGCTGTTGTTCAGGGAAGAGAGACAGGTGAACAAAAACACCTTGCAAAATAACAGGAAGTAAAAGCTGTGATGTTTACTGCTTGTTTGTGTAAC
The DNA here is from genome assembly GCF_017654505.1 of Polyodon spathula. Lineage (NCBI taxonomy): Eukaryota > Metazoa > Chordata > Actinopteri > Acipenseriformes > Polyodontidae > Polyodon > Polyodon spathula. Next base: position 1,973,018 of record NC_054551.1, read on the forward strand.
CAACGCCTGGAGAGTTAAAGAAAGCCAGTCACATGCCTGGCTTGTTACATGGTTAAAGTGTAACTGGCAGATTAACACGTTTTTAAAGTGCAAATAAAATGCACAGAAGGTGGGTTATTTATTGTACATTATACAGTAAATGCGAACAAAACCGGATCATTTGGGTCATTTTAAAAAAGTATAGGGGGAACATGTGTTGGTCCTTACCATTCTGTATGGAGCGACCGAGAAATTGCTATCGTATTGGTGGACTATGTGAATTTGCAGTTGGGATAATTAAGAAAGCATGAGCTGGAGACGTTTTATTCATCCTTTATTTCCATGAACACGGCCCTTACAGCTGGTGTTACAGACCCAGATTATCACCACTGAGCTCTACTTCATAATTACTGCTTGTGTAGCAGCATTGAGGGAGTACATTTTATATACAGCTGTGGCCCAAAAGTTTTGCATCACTCTGTAGGATTTACTAATTTTGCTTCATAAAGTCGAATTAAAGCTGCTGAATTGTTACTTTAACATATTGAATTTCATACCGCTTTGTGGTTTGAGTTCAGCTAATGTCTTTTAAATCATTCGGAAGTATTATTGTAAATAATAACCTCTATGACGTTAAGATTCTATGAACCAATATAAAAAACTCCACGTCCTATAATGCGGAGTTTTATATACCAAATAATAGATGGTTTTTTCTTTTTTTTTTTTTTTTTACTTGTCTACATTTTGGATTGTTTTTAGACTTTGTTTTATTAATTTAAACAAAACCTCAAACCTTCTTGCTCTGCTGTAATTTGTCAGAGTTGTGAGAGGAAGCGTTGAATTTGCAGTGGTGTATCCAAGGAAAGCTGCTTATGCGCGTTTTATTTATTTATTTGTTTATTCATTTATTTGTTTGTTTATTTTCAGAAATGAATACCTTATATTCCAGAAGATTATTAAACTGGAGTATGAATTTCCAGAAAAATTCTTCCCTAAAGCAAAGGATCTTGTGGAACAGCTTTTGGTAAATTATGCTTTTTATAAAATTGTATTTACAATTTTAAACGAATCATAAGCATGCGTAAGAAGAAATGTTCGTGGATTTGATGCTGTTATTAACTATAGGTAGAGTCTTATGATTTATGCTATTTTTTTACATTTACATTTCTGCAGTTGTCAAATGCATCACTAGGAAGCTTTACCTTGTACAGAACACGCCTTAACATTTATATATATATATATATATATATATAATCTCTCTCTGTAATTATACACTTTTTTTTTATATAGTCTTTGGAACCCTCAAAACGTATAGGATGTGATGAGATGGGGGGCTACGAACCTCTCAAAGCCCATTCTTTCTTCGAATCCATCACATGGAACAATCTTCACCTTGAAACCGCACCAAAACTTACGCCCTATTTACCAGCTATGTCTGAAGACGACGAGGATTGCTATGGAAATGTGAGTGCGTCTTACACTTTATGCAGCCCATAAGACAATAGTAACCCTGTTAAAAATAAATATTAATAATAAAATCCTTGTAATCTGTACTGTAGCCAAATGAGATTGAGAATATTATAATCTGGGGATAAGAAGGAACCTCCATCAGCAGCATTTGTGTTTCTGACCGTCATCCACAGCTATAAAAGAATAAACACCCTTGCTAATTAATCAGAACAGGGAAGTGTACAGTAATCTAGTCACCCCTGTTGTGGGTAATGATGACAAGTAGTATAGCTTTTATTTGGGAAAATAAGTGTAGAGAGAGAAGTTAGTAATCGCGCAATACTTTTAGTTTTTCAAATTGTCAAGAAGCGGATGTCCTACAGTGCTTCCAGAATCTCATACTGCTTTTGCATGTTTGTTTTAGTACGATGACCTTCTGAGCCAGTTTGGCAGCATGCAGGTAGCCCAATCCAGCTCTTCACAGTCACTGGCCGTCCCAGAGTCGGAGCCACCGAAAAGATCAAGCAGTAACATTGAGCAGTATATCCACGACCTGGATAACAACTCCTTCGAACTGGACCTGCAGTTTTCTGATGAAGAGAAACAGCTTTTGCTTGAGAAGCAGACAGGTGGAAATCAATGGTAAAGAGTATTTAAAGTGAACTGCAACAAGTTCCCTGGTTGTTATTAGAGATCGACAACAGGAGCAAAAATAAACATTCCAACAAACGTGCCCCTGTTAAATCTCCTTGCTAAAAATGTTCGCTTAATGCAGATACTAAGGGTGTACTATCTTGGGTTGTAGCCGCTGGCCATATTTTTATTCTATAGCTAAATGTTTTCAAGGTAATGGTTATTTTCAATTCCATTGACAGTTTCGCGAGTCTTGTTTAACATATTCCCTTTTTTAAACTTTTTTTTTTTTTTATATACAGGCACCAATTTGTAGAAAATAATTTAATACTCAAGATGGGTCCAGTGGACAAAAGGAAGGTAAGTAAAAGTTTACAGAAATGCAACGGTGTAGTATGTCCAAAAGTGATGTCTAAGCAGTATCACTCATTTTGCCATTCAAAGTAGAACAGCGCCATCTAGCAGGACTGGTTATTATTGCTGCAATCAAGTGTCTGTTTTGTATATTTTGCATAATTTGCCTGTTCCTGCCCTTATCTCTCTGCTGTACGCCTCTGATAGGTTAGACGTAAAAAATGAGTAGCAATATGAAAAGTTTTGAATAACTAATCTATTGGGAACAAAAAATAAAATGTTACATCTACTGCATTTCCAACTATTACTTTAAGTGTCCCTGCTCAGCACAAAGTAACCCCACTACAATTAAGTTGCATGTAATAGGACCTGTCAAAATGATGTAGCGGCACACCCTAGTCCAGGACTGCCGTTTCGAAAAGACTCTGTTTCACAGGTTTGAAAGAGTCAAGGTTGATGCTTTGTTTGAACCCAGGTTTGTCTCGTTTAGGGACTGTTCGCACGTCGACGCCAGCTGCTTCTCACTGAAGGACCCCACCTCTACTACGTGGATCCTGTCAACAAAGTTCTGAAAGGGGAGATTCCGTGGTCTCCAGAGCTGCGCCCAGAAGCCAAGAATTTCAAAACATTTTTTGTTCATACAGTAAGTGGCTTTATATATATAAGATTTCTTTCCAAAAACAAAATTCCCAATTTTGCATAAAATGCACATCTAGAAAACCCCACGGAGTATGATATAGACACAATTATATGCATGCATGTCACATGGTGTTACTCGAATAAGGTGGGAAAACTGCTGCCCCCGAAGGGGGGGACTGTAAATGATGTTGCTATCTTCTGTTCGGTAATTTAAGATCAAGTGATTGGGAAGGAAAGATTTATACTTAGAACCTCAAGGATGATGCATTAACCTTTTGCAGTCTATTTATTCGGCACTTGTCATGCGCGTCAGGTCCAATTTATCAGTACTTTATTTGTAGCCAAGCACCACCCCTTGTTCGCTGTATTTTTCACATACCTCTTTATAGACGTGCTTACTGATAAATCCTCTCCTGATCACTGGTTTTATCGCCAAACTCCTCAATAATGCAATTTTTCGGCTTCATTTGGCTCCTATCGGTCACTCGTCCATTGAAAGGTTTTTTCTGCTTTTTCCAGACAAAAAAACGACTTGACCTGTGCTTTACGTCTTTTTGATGTCGGACAGGATCTGACATGTGACTGGAAAGGGAAAATTTTAATGTCAGACCTGATCCGACAAGGACCACAAAGGGTTAACTGTAAAATAAACCAGGTGTTACAATTTAAAAAGCACTTGATAGTAGTTAATGTGGTGTTTTTTTGCTTGTAGCCCAACAGGACATATTACCTAATGGACCCCAGCGGGAATGCAGACAGGTGGTGCAAGAAGATCCAGGAGGTGTGGCGGAAGATTTACCACAGGCACCAGAATGCTGCCGTCTAGTGGCATGAAAAGGAAGGGTCCACCTCTACTCACTTCTGTCTTGCCAGACCTCGTTTCCAGATAGAGAGCGGTCACGGAGCGAAGAAAGGAAGCCGTCCACCACAATGGCCTGGAACACAGGCATTTTAACATCCGTTTAGGAAGGCTGTCTTCTGAATTTTTTCTTCCTCTCTCTCTCCAATAATGGAATTCAGGGTTTCTTTGCTTGTTCTGCGTGCTTTTGTTGCAGCTTCACATGCATATCGTCCTGTGCGATTTGAGGGTCTTGCTTTTGTGCACTTCTGCTCTACACTACTGCTACAGAATACAAAAAGATTCCACTTATGTGTTTTTAGCAGCTTCGGTAAATGAATCCACACGTACACACCTCCCAAACAATGTACAGCAGGAGCCCTGTAGTCACAAGGGTCTCTCTCTCTCTCTCAAATATTTCTGTGACTTTTTAAAATTTTATCTAAACTGTGTTTGTTAGGAGCCTTTTTAAAGTTCTTGCTAACGCTAACATTGTTTTTGCGGGGGGCGTGGAAGCTTACTCAAGATCTGCTGCTTGCACTTGTCCATGACACCCTTGTTTCATTCTAAATCTAGAATTGATTGCAGGTTTACAGTGGTACTTAAATATAACATTGATCTCTGTGCAAAGTGTGCGTTCTGGGCAGGCATTACTGTAAATGGAATAGATGTATATTATCAGGAAGTGGCAAGGTGAAATAGGTCTCCAATCACAGGAACAGTGAAACTTGTAGAAGTTTCCTGTATGTACAACAGTACATTTTGGACACATTTGTTTGAGTTTTTTTTTTTTTTTTTTTGTATATGTCTTTTAAAACTACACTGGGAGAATTGTAGTTCTCAAGTTGAGACCAATAATAAGGATATGCTTTTATTATTATTATTATTATTATTATTATATTCTTTACCGTGTTCTTTATCCACAAAACAACATTACAATCAATACAGACCTGTATAGATAGCACGGGCTTAACACATGTGTACTACTTCTTCAAAATCTATACGAACAGGCAAGCAGAGAAAGTAGTTGTCAAAAGTAGACTAATCGAAAAAAAATGTTTATTGGTGCAATACAGTGCTGAAGTGGGCTAATAAATAAGGCAATTCCTATTTTCACGTTTAATCAAGGATTTGCATTCTAGTGCTTTTCATTGTTCTGTGCATCACCACAAACCCTGTTTTAGCCCACGCTCTATTTTAAGCCTCCACGAAGAGTCTCCGGCTGCAATGTTCTTGCAAGCCAGTCAGTCTGCCGTGAATTTCTGTGTGACTTGTGTTTTATAGAAGCAGCCGCAGATTATGTAGTCCACGTGTTTGGATGTCTGCAGAAGCCGTGAATTCTAAGCAGTAGAAATTGCTGTATCTGTCTATTAAGATTAGCAAGTGCAGGAAGAGTTTCATTCTCTTGCTATAGTACAGTTTGTTTTATTTCTTTTTTTTTTTTTAAATCAGGTTGGCAAGTCGGTTACAGTGTGTGTTTAATACTCTACCTGGTTTTGTAGCCGACTAGAACTGTGATGTACAGACAACGTATAATTCAAATCCGAAGCAAGTAATGCAATGATATTAGGATACACACTTTTTGTATTTTTATTCTTGTATAAGGTTATTTGCCGGCTATTTTTAGCCGCTAGTCCATTCTGTGTTATTTAAGTTCTAATATATGAATTATTATATTTGGATTGAAGTCATGTTCAGGGGCCATGTTGTGTATGTATTGATGTAAAGCCTTTGAATGTGAATAATTATTGTAAACTATGATATTTTACAACTTGTTTTTTCTCTCGCTTTATTATATATATATGTTCTATTTGGTCAGTGATTTTAATCATATTTCTCATAATTTAATGAATCTGTTCATTCTCTTTCTGGTATTTGTGGTTAGGTGTAGTTATTGAATGATGATTTTTCCACGTAATGCTTAATAGTCCTGTAATAAAAGCATGTAGGGGTCTAGGCATACAATAAAAATGGCTCTGTTGATTTTATTCCCGTTTTCCTGAGATACTCCTCTTCTGTTCATTCCTCCAGACTTATTTCAGTCCTATCCTTATTGGTTTGAATTAAGGGGTAAAGTGGTGTTGGTTCCAAACCTTCACAACACTTTTTTTTGCTGGTAGATGAGTGCATGGAGTGGGTTACTGTTTGCATGGAGAGGGTTGCATGGAGATGAGTGCATGGAGTGGGTTGCATGGAGTGGGTTACTGTTTGCACAGAGATGAGTGCATGGAGTGGGTTACTGTTTGCATGGAGATGAGTGCATGGAGTGAGTTACTGTTTGCATGGAGATGAATGCATGGAATGGGTTACTGTTTGCATGGAGATGAATGCATGGAATGGGTTACTGTTTGGGATCCTTTTAAACTCGTCAATGTTCTTGGATCAGTTGGCTTCTGGGAACCGGACTGAATGGCAAGTGGAGTAATGCAAGTTCAAGTTTTACCTGTAGCTCTTGTTTTTACCACACTAAGATGGGTTAGAGCAAAACTAATGGAATGTAAATTACTAAAATGCTTGCATATTCAACAGGTAATGCATTTGATTTGGTGTGTGAGTGTCGTTTTAAGAGTTTAAAACTAATCCATTGTTATTTAAGACCTACTTGTCCAAACAACATTATAAATAAATGAATGGCCATTCTGTATGTGTTAATACGATCTATCTCTTTTTGTATGATGTAATTCTCGGATATTGACTGAATTTCAGATGCACTTACTAGTCATGTCCAGCAGGTTATGTAAACGCACAAGGGTTTTTTTTTTTTCTTTTATCGTTTAAGCAGCAACCACATCCTGACCTTTCGTGGTTTATATTGGACAGTACACTGAATCCTATGAAAGGATATTTCACAGAAGACAGCTTTTTAAAGTTAAAACGAAAAATGGTTTTCAGTGCACCTAAGGGACCAATAGATGGTAGGCTTTAAGAATTCAATTCGAATTTTCACTTTGTGTAGTATCCATGGTTTAAAAAAGTGCAAGCTATGGATATGGATATGGATACCCTATATATATATATATATATATATATTATATATATATTATATATATAGTATATATATATAAATGGGGGTTATATCTTTGTTTACAATAATACTGTAGAATCACAGATCTATGGTACCATTGGTAACCAACACGATGTGATAGGTAAATCGTTATGTAGATTGACTTCGCCCGAGATTAAAATACCACAAATCTATACGTGGTGTTAGATGCAGACTGGTTAATACAGAGGATATTCTCAAATACCATCCTAATTCAGATATTCGGTTATCTGCTTTCTGCACCCCACAACACTGTCTTGAACTCAAGAATCAACTATCCATCTTGAGTATATTACAGTTCTGTGTTAGGCCAGCAGGTCTCGCCAGATGTTCATTAGATTTAAGGGAGAAGTGGTTTTAGCCACAACCTACAGAATTTTTTTTTTTTTTTTTTCTACTCACATTGCATACTGTGGTATTTTGCTTTTAATAGATCGCAGAACGGATGCAGGTGTTTTAAAGTGAGAGGAGCAGAAGGTTAGATTTACTGTATACAGTAAACAGCAGTTGGCAGAATGATGCATATAAAGTATAACAAGCACAGCGCTTTAAAGAAAAAGATGGATTGGACACGCTGTTCATTATGAACTCTATTGAGATTTATTGCAAAGATGACTCTGCATATTTGCACCTGGTTCCAAAAGCAAGTATTCTGCAATTCGCTTGCTTAAGCATTTATTTGATAAATGAAGGTGTAGACCTGTGACAGACTTTATTGGATATTTCTTTGTCACATGAAGAGGTTTTTCTTTGTGTCTTAATATAAATAAACATACTAGTATGTAAGGTGACCAGAACTTAATACAGTATTCAAAATGAGGTCTTGCTAATGCATTGTAAAGTTTTAACATTACTTCCTTTGATTTAACACACGCACACACAAAGCAGTAAAAGACTGAACAGTCCTAAGGACAGCCGTTAACTAGGGAAGTGAGCACGGGAGGAAGGAGACGGGGCCGGGACCGGGGCAGTATTCCTCTATATGAGACTCTTATTTTTAAAGTTTATTTGGGGATAGCTTTCTTCCATAACAGTGTAAAATAGTGATTTTAATCTGCTTTGTGGCGCGCTGTTTCGTAGTGGTTCCAGAGCATCGTGGTAATGCAAATAATCTTTACCTAGGTTTTTTGTTTTTTTAAATTAGGAAAGGTACAATCATTTTCTTCACCTCTTCACAAACATTTGTGATTTTCTGGTGGGACTCACTTACATGGCACTTAGATACAGAAGAAGATAAGATAAGAAAGCACACAGCAAACCCTCCCACTTTACTTTTGTGTCATGTTTTGCAGGCGCAGTGTTTCAGGCGTGCACGATGGGCCAGCTGTGTCACCTGCGTCAGCACAAATGAGTGCCAGTAAAGACCTCAAAAACGTTGATGTGGAATTTATATGTGCTAAGCGTGCAATGTAGCCTCAGTTTTGAGGGACCTATTTTGTTTAATTATCCTATTAGAATATAAGAAATTTAAAATGAGAACAGGCCATTTGTTATGTGTATGTATATTAGATAATGGCACCAGTACCGAATATAGGACTTTGTTTATTAACATTGTTAATGTCAAGAGTTACGTGAATAAATGTTAAGTTTTACAACTTATTTGTTTCTGTTCTTTACATAGAAAACATTGCTTAATATAGTTACTGATCGTATTTCATAACAGGATAATAAAAGATAGACAGGCTTATACAGATCATTTTTTAATAGTCATTGGGTTATTACAAAGTGTAGGTGTGTTTGGTCTAGCAGTACGCTGCTTACTTGCCATAATTAACTACCACTACCTTCTTTATCTTACAGAATATACAAGACCTCAAAATAGAATTTGCCACAATTCAATATGTATAGGTGGTATTTTCTGACACTGCAGTGTAACTACCTTCCTTTCCTATATATAAAACACACAGGGGTGGCAATTTCTGGCAAGGTGCCAAATTTTGGCATTTATATCTGCCACAAATTATTAACAGTAGCAAAATCTGCCAGAGAAGAATATTGTGGCAGTAGACCTACACGTAAAATCAGCCAGCTGTCAAAGGTTCCTTCTTTGCGTACTGCGCTTGTCCAGGCTATTTTCACCCTGTACTGCGCATGCCCACTTTGTTTTAGTTTTTTGCTACAACCGAGGACGCTCATCAAAAACTGATTTTTGGATAAGAAAGTAGCCTAGGTGTTTTGCGTCTTACTCCAAATGTGATAATTAGTTTTATATGAAATACAGACAGCTGGTGTTAACAAACGGTAAAGTGTATTATAGAGATAGGTAAAAAAAAAAAAAAGAAATTTAATAAAAAGGCAACGATACGCAGACTGCATTTTACACTGAAGTAGTATTTTCTTGACACGAAGTAACCTTTTGTACCTTTGTACAATTGTATTGCAAAGGGATATTATTATTATTATTATTATTATTATTATTATTATTATTATTATTATTATTATATTTCCTGGTGTAAATTCTGATCATATAAAATAAGTAATGTTAATTATGTTACATTATTTTAGTTTTACATATATATAATATTTTCAAACTACTCTCTATATAACCACCAACACTTTTTTTTATAGCTACAGATTAAATTTTGGTACAGGTAGCAACATTTGACGTATACCTGTCATATTTTGCTACATGTATCAATTTTTGGCGAAGTAGCAAAAATTTACGTTACAGTGGTGCAGCTAGGGGAGAAAATAGGAGGGACAACGAGGCTTTTGCTTGTAGGAGGGAGCAAGTATGTTAAAGACGGGACTTCCTGCCTGCTAGCTCACAAGAGTTCCTGTAGCCGAGCCCGAGAGTGGAGAGAAAGAGGCATGGCAGAAAATAGCTGTGACTTTAGCAGCTCCGGCTGCCGGAGGTGTTCCATCCTTTCTCCCGGAGAACTGACGCAGACCCCCGGCGCTGGAGCGTCCAAGTGGGTCCGGTTAAACGTGGGGGGCACGTATTTCTTGACGACACGGCAGACACTCTGCCGAGACCCGAAATCATTCCTGTATCGATTGTGTCAGGCCGACCCCGACCTCGACTCTGATAAGGTACTAGGGGACTGGGGTCCGGTTAAGCCGGGGCAGTTCAGACGCTGTGGTGTTAAATGTTAACGTACAGCATACCACGAGTTGGTTCATATTTTGGGGGGGTAGTTTATTTAGTGATATAACATTCTGATCAGAATTGAGAGTCAGAACATTATTTAACCACAGGAAGAAAAAAAAATACTATAGTTAACTAGATAATTCAGTAAAACAATTGCGCAACGTGTACAACTTTAACCATGTTCACGGAACGATGACGACTAAGCGCGTCTGTAATTAATTCCACCCAGATACACTTTAATTACTAGGGCGAGCGCAGCTTCTAATCAGCTGTCTGAGCCGAGCGGTGGATACGCAATGCGCCTGGCTTGGAATTGTGCATCTTAACTTTAAGCTGTGTTGACTTGCTTTGTATCTGTTTTGTATAACTTCATATTCCAGTCGGGAATGCCGGGGAAGAAAGGCGTGACTAGAGAACTGGCTTTTATTTTTACTTTGTTCCGCTACTATAGCAACTACTGACAGCTTGTTTTGAGCTGGCGAGCAGCGGTTAAACCACGTTGCTTGCGCGTTGTTTATTAATAACAGTTTCAATGACAAAAGACCGCTTGTGTTGCTTGTAAACGTCGCCGCTTTTTAAATGAATAAACTTAATGCGTGTGGTATGTTTACTACAGTACTGTGTTGTAAGCGATACATTGTAATAAAAGCAAACATGCATATTACAAAAAGCACATCCAACAAATGCGTGCTTTTCAAAGTGTAATGTAGACATTCTCAGTCTAGTGTGCTTCTGCAGCACTGGCTAAGAGACAAGTCTGTATGTATTGAGTGTGGCTAGGCTGAGGAAGAAAAGGTGCTTGGCAGTGAGTCTTCGGGAATCCTTTTCCTTCTGTGTATTCTGACTTCGAGAGACAAAGGCACTCTCTCTAACAATGTCAAATGCACCATTGCGGGCCGGAATAAAAACCTATACTGTACAAAGCCCCAGCCTACCGTAGAAATAATGAATGCGCTGCATTTTCTCTCAGCAAACCACGGGGCATACGATTAAAGCGCCAGCTCGCGATTTCTGTATTTATTTATTTAGAATTGTTTCGTTTTATGAACTGCTTGCACATGCTCTGTACCCAGTAAGTCAGAAGAAATGCACAGATTTATTTTTTAGTGTTTTTCAACTGGCACCTTTTTAGGTCCTTTGCAGACGCTTTGCAATGCAGTAGGCACAAATGTGCCCTTTATACAAGTTTGTTTTTTTTTTCCAACAAAAGAGGAACTGATGTCACTTGTCTGTACAGTATGAGTGCGTGCTGGTTTTGTTTTTAGAACTAACTGGTTTGAAGTGTGAACGTGTCAGTGCTAAAACCATTTCTAAGGTAGCTGTGAGGCGAATAGTGCATCATTATTTATTTATTTATTTATTTATTTTGGAAGAGTAATGTATGTGCAAAAATGGCAGCCTGTTCATCTGTACACACAGGTGAATGCTACAGTAGTGAAGACACTTGCAGTGTCTGAAGGTGGAGGTAGATTTGCAAGCCCGCTCGTGGTCTGCCTCAAGGTACTTGACTTGCTGTTTCCATGCACCAGCTGTTGGGCTGGTACTGCCTGTCTGTTCTGTGAAATTATATATCCTTCCATTCTGGTGACTGCTATCAAGATGTCTACCTTTTTTTGGTTTGTGTTCCATATTTAATTGATTAGTCCGATTCCTGTTCACACACTGTCGTCTCGTTTGTTGGGAATGGGAAGTGTGGGAAAGGCTGGGAGCAGGAATGAATCAGCACAGAACACTGGGAAAGTGGCCACCACAGGCTGCCTTTTCAAAAAAACTCTGCATGTACAATAATGGCAGTATTGCGTGATCGCACTGTGAGAGGAGGTTGAACTGTCACACAGCAACGTTTCTTGCAGTATAATGGAGAACTTTGACACCTATGCGTGACGTTACTAAATCAAGAAAACAAAACTAAAAGCCAAATTAATATAATATGCAAATGGAAGTAAGTACTGCATGCTGGGAAGTACGTCAGCTGTGCACATCTGGTGGCAGCAGTGCAGAAGTCTTGGATGTAAATCTAGAATGTAATCTGTAAAGGATGTTTAAAACAATTCATGTTCTAGTAAGCCAAATGAGTGCACAAACATTTCATTTCATCAGCCAGTGTCTCTTTTTTTTTTTTCTTTCATGAACTACCCGCCCTTTTAAGAGTTTGTTTGAAGTTTGGCTCTGATAAGCATCAGACGCCATGGCTTCTCATCTTGGCTTGTTTATTCACTGCCGCTTGCTTTTATGCTGTAGCAGAGGCTCTGTGTTCAACTGCTGGCGAATAATGTGTTAATCTTTTTAAGAACGAGCCACTGGTAGTGAGTGTTACTGTAGACCTTTCTTATTGTTTTATAGTAAATGCGTGGGTGTGTGTGTGATGTAATGTAATGGAGCCCTTAGCCATTCCTGTCCTGCATGGTTGTTTTGCTAGTCAAATCTGACACCCACCCCCACCCCCACCCCCCTGCTCTGCTACACCAGGTTGGGTTGCTAAGCTTCAGTGTCTACACAGAGCAAACCACTGTTTTGTTTTGGGGGAGGGTCTAGTTTAAAAAAAAAAAAAAAAAAAAAAAAAAAAAAAACTTTAGGTAGACTTCCACTTGCAATTCAGTCCTCTTGTGGTTTTTTGGTTAGATGGTGAATCATCAAGACTTCCACAGGTTTGGTCTCCCGTCCTTTCCTTTCCTTTTTTATTTTATTTTGCTGCCCCCCCTTGCCCATTTCTGTTAAATTCCTCCAATAATGGCTGCTGTGACATTCTGCATGTACTTTTTTTTTTTTTTTTTTTTTTAATAAACGCAGTCCTGGTAACGTAACCTCCCTGCTTTTGTTCTTGCATGTAGGAACGTGTTTGTGCTGGTTTATGTTTAGAGTTCCCCCTCATCCTGCATTGTTCTTGAGGCTGGGCTGTCGATTGTTTTGGGTTTCCTGCCATTGATAAGTGAGAATTCCACATCTGTGTGGGGATTGTGAGGTCACAGAGGTTACAAAAGCCTGCTGGGAAAAAAGCAAAGCTTGCCCCTATTGCAGCGCACTGTACACATTGATCATGATCATTGGTGGGATTGATTAGGCCAAGTGGAATGCCTATACAGTGTTTGATTGACTCGTGTAAATCTTTCCTGCATTTTATACCTTCCAGAACTTGAGCTGGACTGTAGCACATTGCTTACTCGGTCTTCTGGTTTGACCTGCAGGCTTGTCTTGCCTCTGATGACACTCATGCAACTAAACCCCATTAATACTGCTGCTGCAGTTGCTGCTTCAGTGGAAATAGACTGTTCTACAAATAAGAATGGTGCTTTCATAGTAACACATTACCAAATAACCTTTTTTAACTTGTCTGGATACTGCATGCTGATTAATGCTAATACGTTTCTTAGTATTTATTTTTTCGTATCACATAGCAAATCTGGGCTCTGGTCACTTTGGTACTGTGCATTTTAGCCAGTGTGAAGCACTGGTGTTTGAACTAACTTGTGTTTTCCAATTTGGTTGTAGTGTCGGATCTGTGTGTCATTCGGTCCTTTCTGTAGCATGCCTGGTTGTAGATTAGCTGAAAGCAATCTGCAGGGTGTGCAAACGCTGGTAAAGGACAGATGCTTTCTCAGTGGGGTTCATAATTCTGAACTGCTTCTCTAGAAAAATCTGTGACATGCACCTGATTATTAAGGAGGAAACGCAGCAGGGTTTGAAAATCTCAAGCTCTAAAAAGAACACAAACACGCTGGTCCCATTGCCTGTCTTTGTTTAATCGCTTGCAAACAAAAGCACAAATTACAGTGTGCACTATATAACCCGCATGAGAGCAAAAAGGTGCAGTCCTAAAAGGGTTGCTACTGAATATTTCCTATTTACTGCCTGGTCACATAGGGGAATACATCCCACTGCAACCCATTATAAAATTTATTTGCACCACTTTTAATTAAATATACATTCTGCAACTTGATGTTTCAGCTGCTGGGAATTGCGTTTTCCAGTTACGTCCTTTGTTTCCCAATATTGTAGTTTTTTTTACTTTTCATAGACATGTGACATACAGTATTATCCTGCGTCTCCCCTGCTCCCCTCCCCACTTTTCAATCTCTTCCAAAACTTTTTAAACTTGCAAATGCACTCTAAAAAGGGCACGTAATTGATTGCTTGCAAATTTAATACCAGCAGGAGGCTAAATACATGTATACAGTAGGCAGTTTGCAGCCTCTTACAAAGTAGTTGGTAGTAAGTTTGCCAGGGAGGGAAAACAATATTATGTGGGTAATACCCAATTCCAAGAGCTGAGACTGCTGTGTGTAGTGTTTATTAACCTTGCCTTCAGTGTGTCTGCAGACTGCCGTGTGTGTAGTGTGCAAGCATTACTGATGCCCCCAGTGTGTATTGCCTTCCCATTTTATAAAGACCAGACTGTATTTCCCAGCACAGGGAATCAATAGCCTCTTCAGACACAGATCCTGCTTGCACTGCTCTGCATTCATCACATTGGCTCCGTTCTGCTCTCCGATGGTAGCCTGCAGCGTGCGTGATCGCTGCTCTCCGATGGTAGCCTGCAGCGTGCGTGATCGCTGCTCTCCGATGGTAGCCTGCAGTATGTGTGATCACTGCTTTCACTAGGGCTCAGAGACACCACAGCAGTGCTGAATTATCACCCAGTCCACCCCACTGTTTATGTCCTCTCCAACACCTGGTACGCGCTGCATCTTATTGCATTACTTAAATGGTGACTGTCTACCCTCCCCCAACCCCACAGTACAGGCAGGAAGGTAGTGTGTAATATTTATTTGGCCTAATACAATAAAAGCTTGATTTTATTCTGTGGGAAAGCTATGCATTTGTGATTTAGGTCCACTTTAATTCATTAAAATAATATTTCTGTTCTGTGTGTGTTTTTACTTCTGCAAGTAAAAGGCAATATCAAATTGGATAAGATTACTGATCATGAAGTATTAATAATGTTGCCTCATTCGCTGCCTTTTGAATTTCTTTTCCTTAGACCTTTTGGCTGTACGATAGAAATCCAACAGACCACTCCAAAATATATAAAGGATAATGATTTCTGACCGAATGGAGAATGTTTTTGAATTCCACAGCATTCCTTTTTTCTTGTGTGCCAATTATTTATTGGTGTGTGTTTTTTTTTGTTTGTTTGTTTTGTTATGTTTTTTTAACTTTTAGAGGAATCTAAAGTGATACATTATGTATGGCACTGTTGTGTCTTTTGTAAGATGCACAGACCCTGCACTTGATTTCCAGTACAGCTCCCATTCTGATCCCCTGCCGTGACTTTAATGTTTTCAGTCAGTTGTATTGAAGTGGTCGCAATGTCTTTGTTCTAACCGTGCTAATGGTTGAATTGAAGCAATTAAACCTGCATCCAGGTCCGGAAGCTGTTCACTGCTTCCAGTGTGCCTGGCAGTCACAGTGCCAATGCCTGGTCCAGAACAGTGGTGCTTGTGTCTTTCAATCCGTTACAGTCCAGGACCCTCTTCCACCAGCTCCTTGCTTACTTTAGTGAATAAAACACCTCTGTTCACTTATGGAAGGGCTGCTCAATTTGGCAACTAAAAACTGGTTACGGCTGTCACTCAGGCAGTTTAATGTTCACAGAGTAGAAGCATGTGTGGGCTCATTTTTTCCATCTGTCCCATTTATAAAATGGCACAAATAAAATAGGGACTGTATATATGAAACAAGCTGTATTGTAAACAATGTGTTCTGCAGGTTAATATTCAGTAAACTCGGTATCATGAGCTTGCATCTTCACAGCAGTGGAAAAGAAGCTAATGCTTGAGATCTGGGGATATTTATAAAGCGGATAAACCTGTATACACAGCATTCCGTCCCCTTTTCCAGTCTGCACACCTGCTGTTTTAAAGATTAGGGTGGCTTTACAGAAAGGATGAGAATAAATGACCAGTGCCACATTTATTTATTTTCCAATGATTTTCAGAAAGGACGCCCTACAGGTACACCTGTCTGTGTCATGGTTGAAGTCTGCCGTATAGGCACTTCACTTTGCTAAAGCTTTAAAAGACTGTTGAGAAATCTCAGATGCAGAAAGTGGAATGTCCTACATTGGTAACTGGCCTGTGACTTGAGTGGTTGGTTTTCAAACCCCAAATCATCTTCATTTTTAACATTCCCAAAGGTGTTTTTTTTTTTTTTTTTTTTTTGAGGATTTTGCTAACGACCAAGCACTTTCCAGACTTTTTTTTTTTTTTTTTTTTAAACCTACATGGCAATTCTGCCAGTCTAGTGTGAACCAGGTCTTTGCCAGCAATGGACGTAAACTGGAAGAAGTTTTCCATTGTCCTGCTCCAGTCCTGTCACTCTCCACTTGGAGTGTCTCGCTGCCGTTCTTTTGCCTGGGAAGTGGAAGCTGTTGACTCAGGATTGCTTCACTATAACCATCAGGCACGATTTGCCAGCAGAGTCCTGCTTTTCTGATCACCTGGTGAAGTCAGCTTATAATACTGATGGCAAAAGTTACAGTATTGGAATAAAAAATGACAGCATGTTTTCACTCTTTCTGTATGGTAATGCAGTGATTTTTATTTTAAATATATTTGAATATTCAAATAACAAACAGAGATGCCAACCCCCCACCAACCCCCGGACACAAATTTCCCATAACGCCCCTCTTGGCCTGTAAGCTTGACCATCTCTTTTAACCCCTAACTTGCCAGGTAGTTTTCTCTAAAAGACAGTCCCTTTGAAGAACGTTACCATTAATTCCAGAGTTAGCTATTTTAGAAAAAGAAAAAAAAATGTGAAGTGTGATCATGATTTGAGTTGAAATCTTCGGTAGAATGCGTGGAGCAAGACAGCTGTGTAGCCTGGTAATGTGCGTCTTTGTTTGAAGTGGGATGTTGAAACCAGGCCAGTAGTTGGCAATCCCTGTCTCCACATGTACCCACGTGTTGAGTAGGAAATGGTTATTTTAAATGCAAGCCTTGGCTGTTTGCCATTTTGGATATGTTTCGACAGCATTGCTACAAGATGTTCAAGCAAATAGGATGAACAGTAATATGACCCTCTCTGCTCTGTGCTGTGTTCTCGACTGGGGGATAACTCGACACCTTCGCTTAATTCGACAGACAGTCTTGGTCCCAAATTTTCTCCATGTGAAATATGTATCCTGCCTCTTAATTTTTTAATTTGACGCCACACTTTACTCGTAACTCGACACTTTTTACCGGTACTGAAGGGATAAAAACTATTAAAGACTATAACTCGACCCTGTCGTTTCACATGACTGAACTCTGCTTCACTCGTTTCATGTGACTGAGCTCTGATTGGAAATGGATCGTTCATTCATTCATTCGTTAATTCACTCATCCGCAGCTTTAAAGCTCAGGTTATTCAGGATTACAAGCTTGTCAGCAGAACTTTCAAAGCGCATGTTTTTACATGCAAAACAATAGACAAGGTTTGATATCTGTGTGAAACTAAGTTTTTATTGTTTTTGTTCAGAGTTAATTCTGTATAATGTACATTGCTTAACTTTTGCTATTTTAAGCTAATAAACAAGCCAATACCTAAAAGTATAATCAACAGTTGCGGTTATTTTATTAATTCTTATTTCAATCGAACTATACCAGTTGTACAGAGTTTCTACAGTACTGTATACTGTAATTGATTCATTCACTGCAGTTCTTTTAAACTGTTTTCATAAGTACATTTTACAATAAAGAGCTGTTAAATACTGTAAACGTGTGCGTTCTGTTATGTAGTTACATGTCCTTAACCCTAGTATAGCCTGGCTTATTAAACGTCTTGTAACATTTTTAGATGTTTAGATGCTTTATTAATTTTAGTGTTGCCTGTAAATCTGCATAGACATAACTTTAATTGTGACACTTTTCTGTTCTCCAGGATGAAACAGGTGCCTATCTTATAGACAGAGACCCCACGTATTTTGGTCCAGTGCTAAATTACTTGAGACATGGGAAGCTGGTCTTCAACAAGCACTTGACTGAAGAAGGTGTGTGTTTTTATATCTGCTTTAAAAAAGGGAAGTGTCTACTAGCGGTTTTTGAATCCTCTACCTCTGTATACCACTATAACTCACTTTATCCAAATCTATAAAAAGCATTAAGACGAACATTGCTGCAGTCTCCTAATGGTGCAATGCTATTTCTTCAGGCAATATTGCATTTCTTTTTACAAAGCGGCAGATTAAAACGGAGCAAATTAGGATTATTTTATGAAGTTTCTCTGCATGATGCGTCTCTTTTTTTTCTGTTACCAGGAGTGTTGGAGGAGGCAGAATTCTACAACATCACGTCATTAATAAAACTAATCAAAGACAAGATCAGAGAAAGAGACTGCAAACCTTCACAGGTAGGTTGGAATGAGGTTCTTTGTGCAGCTTCTGCTGTAGCTCGCGTCGTCACACATCTGTGCTTGAGCTGCCAGGAACAGGCTTTAGCAAGATCACTTTCTGTTGCTATGGGGAGGTAACTCTGCTATCCTCCCACACTGTGATTGCAAACAAACAGTGGAACCTCAAGGAAGTTTGTATAAAAAGACACGTGGACGAGATTATCAAAATCCTTGGTTATATATTTCTGGTTTGGTCATTTTATTTTACTGGATGCTTATTTATTTATTTTTATATAATAGCTGTATTGCTTTAATCAGATGTAAGTGATTGGAAGCTGTATAGGTAGTCCAGCAGAGTAGAGGTAATTCTGAAATGCTATCACTGTTTTATTCATGAGTGTTCTATATTAAAAAGAAAAGAGCTTGCGCTTTAAATAGCTCAGTGCATTACCCACTGCTCCCGTCATCACATTAAATCTCCCTTTTGATATTTAAATAAAGTCTATACTTTAACAGTTAAGTTAGAGTACAGTACAGCTGATACAGGCCTGTTTTTTTCGTTTTCTTTAACAAAGAATCGCAGGAAGTGAATGTGACGACGGGACAGACAATTTAAACGAGGTCATTATGATTTTACAGGATGTTTTGCTGGTATTGTTGTAGACCTTTCTTTTAGAAATATATATGATCAGGGTCATTGGTGTTGACTTGGCTAATTTATCATTCCAAGTGAAGTAACAGCTGCTTGGGTTTGTGTGGATCGCTGCTCTCCACAGTCTAAGCTGCAATCACCCCCCCCCCCCAATGGCCCTCATCTGTGGAGAGCCTATCTGAATACTGATTTTGTGCAACTCTATACAGTAGACCTCTTCAGTTCCGAATGTAGCCCTGCACCGGAGATGGCTGTGAATCTATTGTAGGGTGCATCCAACACTGTAAAAGGCTATTACCTATTTCTATTAACTATTAACTATTTCCTCTTTTTTAGGTGCCCGTGAAACACGTTTACAGAGTTCTACAATGCCAGGAAGAAGAACTAACGCAGATGGTCTCCACCATGTCTGACGGCTGGAAGTTTGAGCAGGTACAGCGATGCTGGCAGCAGAGTCTTCATTGGCAGTCTGAGTGCTGCAAGGCTGATTTTCACACCTACAGAAGTGCTGCAGATGCATACAGTTTGCTTTTCAGAGTAACTTTAAAATTAGAATAGAGAGATTCTGCACTAACCCCTACACTAACTTCATCTGCAAGCTAGTTTCACGTTCACTGTGTCAATAGTGCTACTTCTGCTGAAGACTAGTCCAGAGGTTGAGGCTCACATGATTAGTGTATATTGCAATCACATGCTTTGTGAGAGTGCTGCATGACATCACTAGCAAAGCCTGTCATGTAGTTTAGAACTTTACCTGTTGTTTGGGGGTCTTGTTTTTTTATTGGGGGGGTTATTTAAGGCAACGTAGTTTTTAATGAGATGAGAGAGTACATCACACCACCTGTAAAGTCTTCAAATGCAAAGATTTCTGCCGGGCTTCTTGTTAGCAAAATATAAATCTAAGATGTGTTTTATTATCATTTATAATATTTGGTATTGAGTGACAAGTTAAGTCTCTACCATTTACTTTGCATTTGGATTCCAATGCCTGATTTGACTTACCAGTCATAAAAATAAAACATTTCTAAAAAGCTGCAACAACAGTGTGCCTCTAGAGTACTTGAACAACAGTCCTGCGTCCCTCTGTGTGTCGTGTACCTTCCTAGACTAGATTTCATCCACCTGGAGTCTTGTATATAATTCAAGCCGCTTCAAAGTTGTTGGAAGTATGCTCAAGCCAAATAGCGTGCATCTGTGTGTGTGTGTGCTCCGTTTCTGTTGCAGACAAGCTCTGGAATTGTAAAAGTACACGTGTCATGTTTCAATGCCTATTGGTAAATGTGCCCGTTGTATAAAATTGGTTTTTATGCGTTTTTGTTTTTTGCGGACGTGGGGCTGGGGGGCTCTTTGTTCTGCATCACTGCTGAATCCGATTACATGTTACCCTGTTGATGTTCAGGTCTGTTCTTTATATCTCTGTTGGAATGGAAATCCGGAGCATTGAGATTTTGTATGTGGCAAATCCTGTTTATTTTTTATTATTGGGGGGGGGGGTTCTGTAACCAACTCTTGCGACTGCTGTTTTCTGGACCCCATCCCTTGCACAAAGCAGCCCTGAAATCTGGCTGTCGTAAGTCTGCTCTTGTGACATTAACGCTTCTTTTTGTGCATTTTTGTTTATAGGCTGTATTTTGTGCAAAAAAAAAAAAAAAAAAAAAAAAAAAAAATTATATATGTATTTTCTTTTTAAAATTTTCAAAAAAGGCATGGGGGGGGGGGCCTTATTCTTTTATCTGCAGCCTGTTGATTCGATGCAGAATGACCACACTCTGTGCTCTGATTGGTCGTTGCAGCTTGTCAGTGTAGGTTCCCCGATTGGCTATGGCCGGGACCACCAGTCAGAGTTTCTGCTGATTGTGTCGAGGGAAGTGAAGGGGGAGGAGCCCAGTGTCCAGAACAGCAGCGGCGAGGTGTGTCTCACCATTCCCTCCCGAGTTTCCTCTCGGGTTTGCCTTGCATGGCTTGCCTGCCTTCCTGCTGCTTCCATCTCTGCATTCATCCACTGTTCTGTCAGGTGTCCACCACCTCGTCATGTGTGTGCATGTGGATTTATTTATTATTATTAACTCTATTAAATCTATCAAAGTGTGTGCATGTGTGTAAGTTTAATGCTAGCCAAGGCGAGGTTTCAGGGTACACTGAACCCTTTCTGATTAACTTTTTTGGTGAACACCACCCTTCAGGCAGATTTCTTTTGAACTGTAATAAAGCCCATGACTCGTGCACTATCTACGTGTTGGTGTGTTAGCGCTTTGGCTCAACTCTGCTAAAACCTAGACAAAATATTGGGTGGACCTGCATGGATTACATAACCCATCTACGCATCTCTATTGCCTGCCCTCTTTGAAAATACCCTGCTGATTGCTGTACTTCATGCTGATTCCATCCAAGCTATGGGTGTTCCTGAATGGACACCTCTATAATATTGAAACTAAGAATATTGACTGTGATGCACAATTCATGTTTCCCCCTTCCATGATTTGTTTAAAAAAAAAAGAATTCTAAGAACCTGATTAAAATTGAATGCGAAGACAATCTTCTAATTCTGTGTAATGCAGTTTGTGAAGGTGTTGGATGGGCTGGAGTTCAGGCTAGCATTGCATGGTATGACTACAGGCAGTGCAGCACAAAGGGATTCCGTGGCTGTGCCTGTTTTTGTAACAAGTGTGTGTTTCTAGCCAAAACTAGTCAATGCGTTTTTATAAAACACACAACATTGTTTTAAGTTGCTGTGGGATTTATTTTTCCAATATGTTACAGATTGTTTGTTTGTTTGTTTATCATATCTACAAATGGCAGTATCTAAACATTGAAATGCACAGCGCCGATCACGGAAAAGCTGTAGTCTTTCTCTATGGTGCAGGCAAGCTGGTGTTTTTAAACTTTGTACAGCACTGTTACAGGGAATGTTATTTCCTGAAGTAAAGAATAGGTTTTTTTTCCCCTTCGGTTGTAGAAGACTGTTCTTGCTAGCCATGGAATCAAGGGTGTTTTTTTGGGGGGGTGGGTTTTAAAGTTTGCTTAGTCTATTAAATAGAAGGTTTTTACACCTCTGTTGTACTTGCTCTCTGCCGGCTTTACTAAGAAAATATTAATAAGATGCTGTGTAAGTTCGACTTGCCAGAATTAAGGTTGGCATGGTGCGGTCACCTCAGAGCCCTGCAGAAGATCTGTTTACAGGAGGATCTAGAAGCTGATTTATATTCATTACAGTAGTCGGGCATGCCTGGACATGTGCAGCAAAAAACAAGATATTTTCAATTGGAGAGCCAGCAGCACAAGAGGGCTTGAACACGTTTGCTACAGCTTACTAAAAACTGTGCAGTAAGCGAAAGAATGGCTGTTGGGTTACAATTGCTTACAAAACCATCTGCTACATACATAGACCGTATGGGGGAGGGGTATATTTTATATCTTTTCATGTTGATTTCTGAATTAATTCTACCATTGTGCCAAATGTGCACAAGCAGGAGGCAGCAATTTTAATTGCAGCTGAGAGATCTGAGACCTATTTTCCTAAGCAACCGAAAGAGGAGAAAATCTATTGGAATTCCCTGGGTGAGAGCGAGTGTAAAACAAAAGGAGAAGAGGCATTATATGCTATTTACAGCTTGGATACGTGTCCCAGGCTGCTGTTTTTAAATGCAGTCAGACCAACATTAAAAATATGTGCCTGTGTCAATATTAAAATCTTCCTGGGTTTTACAAAATGCATGGAGATATTTTTGTTTCTTTAAAAACCCTTATCATTGAGCAGGTTTCATTGTGGTAACGTTAGTATATAATCTGTGTCATTGTATTTGTTCTCAGCAGGAAATCTAGGAAGCAGAACTGTAATGGAAATCTATTGTGCAAATGTTTTTTGTAGTTTTGTTTAAACCAGCTATGGTCTTATTTGTATAACCAATATAAATATTTTATTGTTGAAGTAAGTTTGCTGAAAGATTTCCAGCTGCTGTAAAATACCTTGTGTTCACTTTTTTTTTTTTTTTTTTTAATTTTAAAATGGCATAAGCACTAAATGCTAGGAGAGATGTTTTAAAACCAACAATGGAAATGTTTTCAAAACAGAACGACATTGCCATGTGTGAATTGTATTTTTCTGGGTTTTTTTTTCCTAGCTGGTCAGTATTGGTTCTTCCTATACCTATGGAAATGAAGACCAGGCAGAGTTCTTGTGTGTGGTGTCCAAGGAGTTGCACAACACCGCCTACGGCACCAACAGCGAGCCCAGTGAGAAAGCCAAGGTAAGGACAACTCGAGAGCACAGTATGAGCGGGAGGCTTTGTAGCACTGAAATGATTACAGCATGTTCCTAATCTGCATAATGATACTGTTTAAATGATTAACCCTCCCTGGACTCGTGCTGTTAGAATCTCCCTGCCGGAGATTAACTTTCATAACCTTACCGTGTGTTGCCTGTTTACATGGCAGTAAGATGGGCCACAAGTGCTACAGTGTTGGTTATAACACTCCCCCCCCCCCCCCCCCCCCCCCCCCACACCCCCCCCCCCCACCCCCCCCCCCCCCCACCCCCCCCCCCCCCCCCCCCCCACCCCCCCTCCCCCCCCCCCCCCCCCCCCCCCCCCCACCCCCCCCCCCCACCACCACCCCCACCCCCCCCCCCCCCCCCCCACCCCCCCCCCCCCCCTGTGTTGGTCACATTTACCTACAGTGTGTGAGGGGGCTTACACCAAGTCTATCCCCCCCCAACCCCCCCCCCCCCCCCCCCCCCCCCCCCCCCCCCCCCCCCCCCCCCCCCCCCCCCCCCCCCCCCCCCCCCCACCCCCCCCCCCCCCCCCCCCCCCCCCCCACCCCCCCCCCCCCCACACACCCCACCCCCCCTCCCCCCCTCCCCCCCCCCCCGTTGAATTTCTATAAAAGGGTTAGAGGGTCAAACACCAGACAGATAAATTTTACGCTAACAAGAAACAACTTAGTGTTCAAGGACTTTCTAGTAGATTTTTACATCAAAAATTTTTAACTTCAACACCTGTGTAATGTGGTTGTGATTCACAGACCCTTGATGAGTGCTGGGATACAATTTGTAATTGGGATTGTGAAGGCACAAGAACCCACATGTTGTGAAGGGTAGGTGGCTCATACGTGAAGACCTAAAGTAGAGGTTTTTTTTACAAGAGCGATCCGTGTGAATGGGGGGAAACTTCTCATACACGATAGGCGTCTGGTTTTCATCTCCAACAACTGCACTTTTAATCTTGCAGTGATGCAAATTATTTTCTTTCCTTTGTTTCTTTTCTTTCCTCTTGCATGCTGACTCAGAGTGAGGATGAAGAGACGGATTACGATATGAATGACTCTGATTAAATTTGAACTGTAATGTCTTGGTGAGCACAACAGCTGCCCCTAGAAGCCATGTAGACTCTATCTCTCTCTATCTGTCTATCTCTATCTGCACATGTACAGTACCAAGCCAGCTGTCACCTTGTTTTACTCTCCCTCACTCAGACTCGTTAGATCATCCTGTTTTGATGTAGAACTAGATGTCTAAATAAACTCCAGGTTCCTTTTTGGTTCTTTTGCAGCAATGTTTTTAAACCAGTTTGCAGAGGAATTCTATGCAAAATAGAACACAGGTAGAGATGTATAGAAAACGATTAGGTGTCTGGATAATTAAATACGTGGCGGACCTAATTATTTTAAAATGGAACTAAGTCATCTGGAAACAGCTGCATTTCTTTTTTTTTTTTTTTTTTTTTTTTTTATCGCCATGACTCCTGTGCACCCAGTTACCGAAATCTACGATCACACTTGACTTGTATGGGAACTTTTTTTTTTTCATTTCCATGCTTTTTTCCTTCTGCCTCCCTATTGTGGTAACAAAACGATCCTATGTACTATGAGCTCTGTAGAAACTAAAACTTCAGGAAGAGTTTTCTACCTCGTGTTTTGAAAGTGCCCCTTTTTAAAATCCAGGCAGTGTCTTTATTTCAGATGCAGTAGCATGACCTCCGAGTACACCCAGTCATGTTCTGTTTCAGGCGCTCCTCGTGTGTATCTGTGTGCTGCTGGGGTGAGCCTCGTGACCTTGATTGTGGTTTGTTTTGTGTGCCAGGGAGACGGGTGATTCATGATCCTGGTGTCCTTTCAGGACTGTCAGTATCGACCTAGCTGCTGTGCATTAGTAGGGTTAATACTTGTTGTTCTGGTAATGACTGTAAACTGCAGTGCAAGTACAATCTGCCCCTTTAAACAGCCTTCCGGTGAACTCCACACAGTCCTCAAGTGGTTGTCTTGGCACAGCCCTGCCCTAGTCTGTGTCATTGGCTCTCTTACAGAGCTCTAACTGTGTACAAGCCTGCTAGTGTTTGCCCATTGATTGCTAATGGCAGGGAAAATTCATACAAAGTACTAACAGATGGCTAAAAAGCTTACTGTCCTGTATTGATCGGAAGCCATTTCTCTAGCTAACCGGCCCTCTGGTTTGGTGAAATGCCTAACAATGTTTAATCGCCCTGTTTCAGCTGCATCCTTTTAGATATTTATAGGGCTATCTGTCATAATGATCTCTCCAGACCCCCCCCCCCCCCCCCCCCCCCCCCCCCCCCCCCCCCCCATGGAAGCTTTATGCAGTGTTACTGTAAATGTGTCTGTGGGAAGCATTTCCAGTCTCTACAGCAATAGATATCGTTAGTCTTGTACTGTATAATGCTACATGTGTGTGTTATAATACCCTTCTGGAATTATTGCACAAACATCAATTTATGCAAGAATTTTTTATTTTTTTTTTTAAATGTTTGAATAATCCTTTTTTCATTGTTTAGTAGTAGTATTCTTTCCAGGGGAAAACTTTCTTAAACATTTGCAGAGTTTCAGAAACAAGAAATCCCTTGCAATATTTAACATGATTCAAACTGAAAAAATTCCTAATGTATACATACAAAGCAAGACACATTGTCCAGTTGTGTTACTTAAGACCACTGAGATGCTCCGTCATTCAGAGCTCCCTTTTTTAATTTTTGTTTTTTTGCATTTTGGCCAAGTGATAAAATTCCAGGTTGTTCTGCGTTCGTTGGAGCTCTAATAAGGTAATGGGTTTGATAAATTCCACCCAAGTGCATCAGGACGGTCTGAAGCACCATATTTTTGCATCAGGGCTAGTAAACGGATAACACGTGCCTTTGTTTTCTTCCAGATTCTGCAAGAAAGGGGATCAAGAATGTGAAGCCACAGTATTGAAGACTTTCCTTTTGATTTTCAAGCACAGAAAGAAAGCCAACACATCACCGCGCTGAAGAGCTTTGGCATAGATGAAAACTACTAGGCTGAACTTTTTTTTTAATTTAGATTTTGTATATATACTCTACAGACAAAAAGATTTAAAAGATTACATATATAAAAACACCACAAGTTGGTTTTAAACATTTTTTTGCCTGTTCAGTGTACAGGACCAAGTTTCTAACAAACAGTAAATATTGAGAGATTACTGACTTAGTCTTGCAAGTCTGATCATTTGCACAAACTGCAATGCAGCGGGCTGAGCAGAGTACATTATGCAATCTAAGCCAGCCAGTAGTGTAGGTTTCCACCGTTTTGAAATGTGTGTCAAGTTTGTTGACCCAGTAGTGTTCAATAGGGCTGTGAGGGAAGGATCGCACCATGCTTCTTTCGCTCTGTTCCCAGAGTGATTGGCACAAACAAAGCTAGCTCCCTCATCTAGGATTGAGAAGCAGGCATGGAAAACACACAAAGGTCATACTCTGTTGTGTGTTGTCTGCTATATCAATTCATTTGAAAGTATTGACAGCTAACCCTACAGGAGTGGATTAGAAATGTATAGGGTCCACTAAATTTCTTCACTTATCAAAAAGGGAGTAGAATAGATTTGAAATGATTTTATATTTCTGTTAAGGACCAAGTCAGAAAAAGGTGCATTAAAAAAATAAAATGTAAAATGTGAGTTTACTGAAAAGCAGAACAGTGTTCTTTAATTAAAACGATGCTTCCTCCAGAAATGCATTCACTTAAATTACACGTTTTGATCATTTTCCAAAGGAACGTCGCATATACAGTACAGTAGCAATGCTTTTTTAAAGGACACATATAGGTAATTGTGGTTCAGGTTTTTTTTGTGTGTGTGTTAAGATATTTTGAAGAGCTTTCAAACATGCATAGAAAGAACAGATTCCTGGCCCAAATACAGAGATTTCTAATTTTAGGTTTTTGATTTTTTTTTTTTTTTTTTTTTTTTTTTTAGTATGCATACGTTTAATAAGGAACAAAAATCCATATGGCAAATTAGACCATACGTTTAACTTAGTGTTAACTGAAAATGGACATATCCACAGCACTGATCTACTGTACAGATGTGCCATGTTTTAAAATTCGAACTATTCTGTGTGTGTACAAATACACAGATAGATACATAGAAGGTAGGCATAGGTACCTCATTTGTACAATTTATTGGGTGTATAGATTAATAATAAAGGGCACGATTTACTGAGAGGAAAGATAGCTTAATGAAGACGGTGATTTCAGACTGGTTTTATTGTATATAAAAAGAAAAACTGAATTGGTTTCTAAAGGCTTTTTATAGTTTCACTAACCCTTAATTAAGGTCAGTGTGCACACAGACGCACACAAACAGACTGAGTATCTGTCATAAACTTCTAAACACGCACACACATGCAGGAACGCTTCAGTGTAAAATACCAAACCAGTTTTTTTAGTACTAAATATTTTTTAATAAATGTTGTATATTGTTATACATTTTACAGGTTTGGCTGAAAACCTTGCATTCCCTAGTTTTATACAGAAGCAAGTTCATTTAAGTACCAAGCCAATATATTTCAATAATAAACTTTTTTTTTCGTCTTTTGTTGACCTGGTTTTATATGAAATAAAACCTGCTGCGTAATCCAGTTGAATTAATTGGTTTTATTTATTTAACAAGTGATCCTTCCAGTTTAGGATATATTCAGTTGACGCAGAAAGAGACCAGTAGTATATGCTGATAAGGAAGAGGTTGTGTGCAGGAGAGAACTGACGTTTGGATCGAACATATTAACAGAAGTGTGAGCATTTTCTCACACACATTGCATCTTCTAACTGCTGCAGCTTTTACCTGTTCAACTGGTTTAGGTGAAGTGTGCTCTATGCAACTGAACACAGTAAAAAGAGCTTCTAAAATCAGCTCCAGGTTTTGAAGTGCTCCACGCTGCTTTCAGTATGACTTGCAAAATGAGGTTTAGACCTCTTATTTATACTCTGTAAATGACAGGGTTGTTTTTTGCATATTGAATGTTTTTTTCTTTTTTTTTTCTTTTACAAAAACATTCTCCTTTTTATAGTTTTATATGGCCTTCAATGTAACAAAAAAATAAAATTTAAAAGCAGTTAATCTATTTACAATGATGAATGAACCGGTACTTTTATATATATTTTTGCATGGCTGTACTAGCTTAGTCAAAGTATCTAGTGTGTTTCTTTTTATATTTGACTTCACATGGCAACGTTTGTTTTTGACGTTCTATTATGTGTTCTAATGATGCTTTTGAATTCATTTTTGTTTTTTTAAACAACTTTTGCACCAGCTTGTTAATATCAGTACTGTGTTTTTAGTTCTTATATCTTATTTTCTGTTAATAAGGTTTGTATTTATATATAAAATACCCTTTGACCCACAGAAATGTGGCCTGTGAACTACCTTTTTGTTGACAGTCTCTTTTCTGTTGTGCATACTGCTATCCTGGTTTTTATTAAATTGCTTTTGGTTTTCAGTAGTTTTGTTTGTTTTAACCCTGTAATGCACATTGGGGTATCACATGTAATATAAATCACGTTGTTTCAAAATGTCGTTGTCCCCCCCCCCCCCCCCCCCCCCCCCCCCCATTTCCATTCACACCAGGAAACCAGTCTGTTAGTCTCAATCTCGTCTCGTTTCTATACCAGCCACTGGCAGTGCCAGCTGGAGAGATCAAGTTCTTCCAGCACGCAGTCCTGCAGTAACTGGGGCTAAGAGTCCCAGTTGAAACTGATCTGATCTCGAGTTGCTGCTGATGGAAACGAACCAAGTCTGACTTCAAACCGCTTTCAAGTCGGTCCCAGGGGTAAATGGAAATGTAACAGGCACCTATTGTATTTTATTCACATTGCTTCAAGTCCTTCCTTTTTCTAAGTGTTGATCAGCAATCAATATCACTTAGTTTTTTAGTTATCTAAATGGTAGATATAAAGCTGGACTGTAATTGAAGTGAGGGTGAGGGTGGGGGAGTAGAGGTTTCTATTACCTTCTTATTGTGACCTAAAAGCATTTTTAGTTTTTTTAAAATGAGCGAGATTGATCGCGAGTAATAGAATTAGTCATCTAAGTGGAAACAAATCATGTGTGTGTTTGTTTTTTTCTTCTAACCACTTTCTATCCGTTAATGTGGTTTTTACCAGTGGTCAGGCACGTGTAGTGCTGCAATACTGAATTGCAGAACCTGTATTTGTTCCGATCTGGACGTGCTGAGGGGCTCATGTGGAAGACACTCGCTGCTGAGTCACATGGTTGGAGAATTAAATCAAGAAACACCTTTTATGTATCTTATCAAATATAGCAACAAGTAGACTTCTGCTCACTGCGATGGCTTTATCACAGTTCTGGGTCTGGTGGGTAGACGGAAGAGAAGAGGAAGTCTCGGTTGAGTTGTCAATGTTTGTATTGCTGTGCATGAGTCTCCTGGCTGTGTGCAGGAAGCTATGCGCTGTCTGATTGGAGAGGAAACTTTCAATGACTCCCTTGGCACTCACCCAGGTTTACATCATGTTTTTTGGGAGTTTTTGCCTTGTGTAAACATTGTCAGAAAGCGTGTTGACTGACCAGTTTGTTTACGTTCCCAGAAAGTAGCTTTACGAACGCTGGAACACTCTGTAAGCCAAGCAGGCTACAGTGGCATTTGCATTAAAAAATAAAATAAAAAAAAAAACTCTTATTTTTTTTATTTTGTTATACTGATAACATTTGACAGCAAACACTTTCAGAAAAATAGAACACTGAGCTCACTGATTCAATCCGTGTGTGAACCCTTGTGTTGATGCACCCTCTAGTGTTAGCAAGGCAACACTTAAGTCAAGTAAACTATCTATTTCATGATCTTATTATATAAACTGCAGGGTTGTTAATTTGAGCTTTAACCTTCGTTAGCACTACTATAAATAAAAATGTTTGCAGGCTGGCATGTATTTGGGTAGTTATTTAATAGGTAAACGATTTATGACATGGGGATCAATATACTTTATATTCCATCTATCGAAATTCAGACATTGTTATAATGTAGTAGCGAATTTTCACTGCATCTATTGCTGTAGTATTTAAAAGACTGGTCCCACTGGAAATTAAATATACCTAAATAGCCTTATAGCCTGGAATTAAAATGCATTTTTTTTTTTTTTTTTTTTTTTAATCTACTCATCCTACCCCAAAAAAATATTCTAGAAATTTGTAGAAAATTCATTAAAAATAAAAACTGAAATAGCTTGGTTGGATAAGTGTCCACCCCTGTTGTAATAGCAATCCTAAATTAGCTCAGGTGTAACCAATCGCATTCAAAATCACACACCAAGTGGCCTCCACCTGTGTTAAATTATAGTGATTAACATGATTTCAGGATAAATTCAGCAGTTCCTGTAGGTTCCCTCTGCTGGGTAGTGCATTTCAAAGCAAAGACTCAGCCATGAGCACCAAGGCGCTTTCTAAAGAACTCTGGGACAAAGTTGTTGAAAGGCACAGATCAGGGGATGGTTATAAAAAATATCAAAGGCCTTGAATATCCCTTGGAGCATGGTCAAGATGATTATTAAGAAGTGGAAGGTGTATGGCACCAAGATCCTGCCTAGATCAGGCCGTCCCTCCAAACTGGATGACCGAGCAAGAAGGAGACTGATCAGAGAGGTTACCAGGCCAATGGCAACTTTGCAAGAGCTACAGGCTTTTATGGCCAAGACTGGTCAAAGTGTTCATGTGACAACAATATCCCAAGCACTCCCAAATCTGGCCTGTATGGTACGGTGGCAAGAAGGAAGCCTTTACTCAAGAAAGCCCACCTTGAATCCTATTTTGAAATATGCAAAAAAACACTCAGGAGATTCTGTAGTCATATGGCAAAAAGTTTTGTGGTCTGACGAAACTAAAATGGAACTTTTTGGCCTAAAGGCAAATTGTTGTTTGGCGCAAGAACACTCCCAAAGAACACCATCGGTGGTGGCTGCATCACATTACGGTGATGGTTCTCATCGGCAGGGACTGGGGCACTTGTCAGGATAGAAGGGAAAATGAATGGAGCAATTTACAAAGACGGCCTTGAGGTAAACCTGCTGCCCTCTGCAAGAAAGCTGAAACTGGGACGGGGGTTCAGCTTTCAGCATGACAACGACTCAAAGCACACAGCCAAAGCTACACTGGAGTGGCTAAGGAACAAAAAGGTAAATGTCCTTAAGTGACCCAGTCAGAGCCCTGACCTAAATCCAATCGAAAATTTGTGGCATGACTCAATGCTCCCCAAGGAACTTGACAGAGGTTGAACAGTTTTGTAAAGAATGGTCAAATATTACTAAATCTAGGTGTGCAAAGTTGGTAGAGACCTATCCCAACAGACTCACAGCTGTAAATGCTGCCAAAGGTGCTTCCACCAAGTATTAACTCAGAGGGATGGAGACTTATCCAATTATGATCTTTCAGTTTTGTATTTTTAATATATAATTTTTTTCTCAATAAAAACTTTTTTCCCCTTACCAGTGTGGAGTATGGTGTGTAGATAAGTGGAAAAAAATCCTCATTTAAATACATGAAACTCTGAGGCACTGACACAACAAAATGTATATTTCACACCCTGCGGACAGGGGGAGGGGCGTTGACTATGACATCATAATATTACGCAACAGCTGTATCACACGATGATAAATGTGTAAATATTAAACTACTGGAGACAGTGGGATGCAGGCAGGAGCAGATCTTTCTTGAAGTTATATAGTATATTGCTATATGCACATATAATACATGGATTTTAAAATAAGAACAGGGAATAACTGTAGAAACGCTATACAGACATCCAAAAAAAAATTAGAGGCACCGCATAAATAAACTGCTTCCTTATCAAAGAAATATACTGCAGGCAGGCCTGTGGCTCCAGGGATCATCACTAAAGACTCCCATTTAGCTAAAAAATAAAAAATAAATAAAACAGTGGCATAAAAACTCTAATGGGGGTAAATATTAAACATGTTTTACACAATGTACAGTGGTAGGTTCCCTGATATGCTTTTTATAAAATTGTGACCAGGTAGCTAATTGCAAGGTAGCTGCTATTACCCCTGCTGTGATAGTAGATCTGTTAAGCGCCCCTCTTAATCAGAACCAGCAGCCATGAGCCTCTTAGCTCCAGTTCCAGGATTGCGTATTCTCTGTGCTCAGGGGTTCAGCCTGGTTGCACAAAACTTGAGGATCAAGCTGCTGGTGACACACAGACACTGGTCAGGATGGCATCTAAATATAACATGTCTAAATATAGCAGGTGGCTAATTATAAGGTGGCTAAATATGAAAGGAATTAAACAGGATTGCTTGTTATGGTAGCAATGAGAGTGATGTGCCAAGTGCCTTTACCTGCTCTTATTAAAGTACATTAAACCCCAGCTATTAGGAAGATCACACTTGCAATGTTGAATCCATATAATAATAATAATAATAATAATAATAATAATAATAATAATAATAATGAAAGGGCACAGGTATTTCCAAAGTTTGAATTCCATTAAGGGGCTCTGGTAACATTATAAACCACAAGAGCAATGATGTCGCCAAACCCCACAATGGAATGATAACATGTTTTTATTTATTCTTATTTATTTTATTTTTAACTAGCAACAGACACCCTTCCTCAGTACTCAAAGCAACACTAGATAAAGAAGAAAAAGATTCCTATGGGACAAACCCTGCACCACCAGGTGTAGGTTTCAACCACGATTTTCTCCTTGCAAGCTGCCTGTGGAAGATTTATGGAAAACTGGCATGCAAATCAAATGGACATGAAACTAATCCAAAAACAATATGATCAGAATGGTCTAATAAATACAAGCAGCATGCTGATTTGTATTGTGTTTGTGGCTTTCTGGCTTTGTTGTTTTAGTACAGTAAAATACAGTAGATCGTCTCTCACCACCTGTGCAAGTCAATTGATTGTCAGTGCTAGAATAGTAATATTATCAATATTTCCTATTGGGTGAATGTAGGAGTTATAAAGAGAGGTTAAATTCTTGATAACCTCCCATTGTGTTCAGATGTCCCTTTTGTGTACCTCAAAAGTGGCAACCCAAGTCACAGCAAGGTTTTTGGAGCATTTTACAGCACCAGTGAACCAGACTGAATATTTGCAGCCACTTGTTTATAGGAATAATCTGGGGATACCCACAGAATTAAATTGAGCAAACCACACAGATCTAAATCAAGCAATGTTAGCATAAACACCTGCAAAAATTCTGTACTGAATTGAGAACCGTGTTTAATCGTTAAGCACACACAATCCTAAACTGCTGGGTTATTACGCACCTACTGAAAATAGCGTTACTTGTCAAATTGTATTGTAAAGGTACTTCCATTTTTTTTCGGATTTGAATATTGAACACTCTTTTTAGACACTCCCTTTGAGAGGGAACGCGGCTCCTTTAAATATATAGTCGCCTAACTAGGTGCCTGCATAGACGTTTAATGACATGAAATTGTTTCATTTAAAATGCACAATGGACGCTGAAATTACAAATTATTAAAATGTGATTGTTTTTTGTTTTTTTTTGTTTGTTTGTTTTTCCTGACTAGTCTTGTTTTGTTGAAATGTATAGTGTGACGTTTGTCGTTTTTTAAAACGTGGTTTACCTGATCAATTAAACAAATGATTGAAGACTAGAGTTTAGAAACACGTATTTTGATGACATCCTTTTAAAAAGAGACCAAACGATTCCAGTTCTGAATGAAATGGTCCTAAAAGGTGTTAATAGAATTCAGGCGGGCAGCGGATTTACGTGAGGTCCTATTTAGCCTGGGTGAATTTCTGAATTTCGGAGCTTTTTCAGGAGGGAAACTTCACGGGTTTTTGTCCCGAGATAAAAAAAAAAAAATAAAAAATAAAAAATAAAAAAATAATTAATAATAACAATTATAATAAAATAAGAAATACAATAAAACCCTATTGATATATAAGCTTTAAAGTAATCAATATACATTTTTACATAAATAAGGTAAGCGCTTGTCGGGTACGTTTATGTTTTTACCCTAAAATCATTTTGTCTCGGATCTATCCGCAGAGTTTGTTCGTGGTTAGGAGAAACGCCGCTGGTGTGCGGATTGGCTAGGGGGGGGGAGGCATGGTCTGGCTTCTTTCTTTGTCTTACGCGGGCTAAAATGGGCAGCCTCAGCTTTTTAAAACGCTGCTTTGAAAGTTGTCTCGGGGGACACAAATAAATAACTAGTTAAATAAACTGAATCAGTGCCGAGATTACTAAAACAACAATCCGGGTATGTGTCGTTTTACCTCCTTGTTGATACCGGTTTATGGTGGCATACTAGCATAGGGTTAAATTGAAAACAGAAATGTGCGTTAGGGAAGGAGAGAGACCAGGCAAAAGGTGTAAGTGACGGTAATGTGTGCCGTGTGTTATTTGAGCACTAACTGGGGGGTACATCCAGTGGAAAGCACCGGGAGTAAGACTGTGTCCCTCGATTACCAGGGAGACGGGTCTGTGAATAGATATGGACGCTGGCGTGGAGGCAAGTGCGGAAAAAGGAATCGGGCATTTTGTTTCAAGTTTATTTTCTACCTAGCGGTGGTAATTCCAGCACTTTAGCGGATTGTGTTTCGATATGCGCTGCTATAAACGTAAATAAACTAATCAAATAATTAATTTGGGGTCAGCGATTGTCTCTGTATCGACACAGGCCTTTCCGCTGCAGCCTTGCACGTTTTCTTCTTTTTTTTTTTTTTTTTTTTTTTTTTTTTTTTAATTATTTCATGGAGTCGTGCGCTTTCGTTGGCGAATTCAAAAGTCTAATGGACGGTAAACATCGCTTTTCTGACTCTATCACTTGGCGTATATATTTTTTGTTCGCATGGTCAGAAAGTGCTAGAACTGTGATAATACCGATGCATGTGGTGTACCGGTATGTACCACAAAGGTATTGGTTTTTGTGTAGTTCTACAACAAATACTTTTGACTGGTTTTGAATAGAAATCGACAAGTGCTCACTTTAACCTCAGTACTGCTGTTAAATTACAAATATTCAAGTCGTTGCTCAAGTTGTCTTGGTGTCAGAAGAGACCGACAGAGTACTTTGCTATCACATGTGCCTGCGTTAAAAATCAAGGTACCTGAAGGTAATCTTTTGTATTGATGCGTTTGGTTTTGCAATGGAGGTCTGTCTGTATTTTGAAGAAGCTTGCAGTTTTGTGGTTTTCAGTGTAGTATTTTCAGGTACTGAGGAAAGGCCAGGTTTTGGGTGGGGCATTTATTACTCCATACAACCCAAAGGATGTTAACATTGCATATCCATGTGTGTTCTACAGCATGTAGCAACATGCCCGTTGTCAAATAACTTATGGGACAGTTGTTATATAATTTAAAATCTTGGATAAAGACTGACCATAAATTTCAAAATCCAGTATCCGACTGCAGTGGGACCAGAATGGGTATGTAAAAAGGTGGAGAAATGAATACTCAGTACTGTTATACACAGCTGTAACAATTTAATATTCACACAATTATTGTTTTGAGATTGTTTGTTTATTAGGGAGCTCCCCTAAATCCCTTGTTTCGAAAGATAAGGTATTAATGCTTGACAGAATAGTCGTGTGGGTGCGTTCATTCCCTGCTGAGTGACAGGAATGAGACCGAGGTTGAAGTTGATAGCCCTGCAGGTGAACAGGATTTAATTACATGTCACACATGGAACAGCTCACATGACACTACCAAC
Source organism: Polyodon spathula (assembly GCF_017654505.1). Taxonomy (NCBI): domain Eukaryota; kingdom Metazoa; phylum Chordata; class Actinopteri; order Acipenseriformes; family Polyodontidae; genus Polyodon; species Polyodon spathula. Next base: position 2,008,968 of record NC_054551.1, read on the forward strand.
AATGGTTGCACACAGAACATATACAACCCAGTGTAGGAAAACCTTTGGTAGGCTCTAGAATCTCTGAACTAGTCTTTTGTTCAGTAATAAACTAACATTGCTGAAGAGGTTGAACATGGTGGATAAACGGTTCGGGCGGATGTGAGACAGATTACTGTACACATTCTGCAATTGCAGGAAGGGGCAACTATGGGGATCACTCTCTTAACCTTGCAAGAGGACTAATATCTAATGTGCGATCTCTAATTGATGCCCAATGAACACATGTTGAAGCCACGTGATAGCCATTCACATGATTTCGGAAGCAAGTTTTCAGGATGTGGTAATCTCACGGATGTGACGATGGAACATTCGCTTTCATTGGATTAATAGGACCGTATACAGTTGGGATAAACAGTGTGTCAGTCAGAAGTGTGGTTCACTGCCACTAAGTGACTGGTTTCTTCTGATGTCTGACAACTACAAGGATGTAGGAGTATTTTTTACAGTCTTTTTTTGGCAACTCTGCACGACCTGTTTTTGAACCAGCAAGCTTTTGATTGCATGATTTCAAGAGGTAGACAAGGAACTTGTTCCTGGGAGAGAAAGCATGCAATGCATGTTTTAATATGACCCAAGTCAACTTGAACTTCAGTTAGATAGTGGGGTGCAAGCAGTTCTGTAGCGTGTTGTGAGGCACATCTAAGAGGTCTTCAGATGCGTTTTATTGTGAAGGCCTGTAAATGAAATCTTGGTGTCTGCCCGAGATCTGGGTGTACTTGGAGCGCTGCATGTGTTGGAATTCTCTCTGGTCACTTGGCATGCTTAATATGTTTCATAGTTTACTGAAATGCAGTCTGTAGGTACAAAGCCATGTTGCTTATTTACTTTCTGGTTAGCGGTTATTCCTCTTATGTAATGAGTTGTACGAGCATTTATCAAGCGGTAGGTGGCACTGTTAGACAATTGTGTCCACTTTTGTTTTTAACACAGTTCTACTCTTTTTTTTTTTTTAAATAAATTTACAAATGTAAGGTTCTGCATCTTAATCATGTGCAATTGCCTTGCATAGATATGTATGTTATGTGCTACCTCTTGATCAGGCCTTCCTAAAAGTGCATTTTTGTTTCAGGAAGTAAGTCATGTCTGGTATTGCCTTAAGTCGACTTGCACAGGAAAGAAAAGCCTGGCGGAAAGATCATCCCTTTGTAAGTACAAAGAACTGTTTTCCCTTTTATAAATCCCGGGGCCCCGCCCCCCCCCGAACTAAATGTATGTTTACATACAGTAGATGGTGTGGCCTCATGACTGGGAGTGTACGAACATTTAGGAATGTGTAAATCCATTGAGACCAGTTTATTCTTCGGTCGGACCAGATAAAATTTTGTAAAATTTTTACGGAAAATTTTAAAAATGTTACGTCCTCGTTTACTGCACCCCTAACGTTGCAATTTCCACCCACCCGGGGGCGGGGGGTTGCTCCTTGTGTATAATAAGCTTGAGCTCAGTATGTTTAAGCACATATCCCACCCAAAAGGGCAAAAGTTTGTAAAGGTAGAGCTTTTTGACAGGGGCAGCTGCATAAATGTTTATTTTTCTTTCAGGGGTTTGTGGCTGTGCCAACAAAAAACCCAGATGGGACGATGAATCTCATGAACTGGGAGTGTGCCATTCCAGGGAAGAAAGGGGTAGGTTTGGAGCAACCAATGAAATTGAGCTTTTTGTTATTTATTTGATATAATCAACTTGGCAATTGCACAAAAAGCTGTCCAACCGTTTTAAGATTAGTGTCCAAAGACATTGTTATAGGTTTGTTGCATAAGGCCTGACTGCCGAAAGAGGAGTGTTACTAAAATGAATACAATGATGGGTGTTTTAATGGAATATTCTCCAGGGTTGTATTCCTGTATAAATGTCTTTTGGACTGCATGCCTGCGATATAAATAAATCCTAAAGTTTACTGTCAACGGCCATTTGAAATAATGTCCTCTCTCTCTCCAGACTCCATGGGAAGGAGGCTTGTTTAAACTGCGGATGCTTTTCAAGGATGATTACCCTTCATCCCCTCCAAAGTGTAAGTTCTGCTCCACCATGAAGTCATCCGGCTGCCCCTCTCTTGCAAGAACCACTGGTCTAAGATGTAGCATAACCTCATTTTATTAGTGGCTGCATTGGATTGTTTAGGCAACCAAATTATACTTGAAACTGAATGCCCTAATTTGAAATAATGTGCATTTAACCAGTACAGTGTTTTTAAATGTATAGTGTTAATCTTGTGACCTGAAGTGTGCAATTATTGGAATAATTACAGATAACGGTGTCTCTACTGTGTGAATATGTGTAATCATGGACAATACTATTTTTCAGGTAAATTCGAGCCCCCTCTGTTTCATCCTAACGTATATCCGTCTGGCACAGTGTGTCTATCGATTCTAGAGGAAGACAAAGACTGGAGGCCAGCAATTACGATTAAGCAGGTGAACACAATAGTTTTTTTTTATATATAAATTGGAGGTCGGTTACCCGGTACTCTCTACTATCCGGGTTTCGATTTTATTAACTTGAATTTAAGAATGTAGAAAATATGACAACATAGTTGGAAGCACGGGGTCTCTGGCCAGTTTAATAAAGACCACTTTAACAAGCTTTGCATAAAGCCTTTTCTTAACTGACAGGGAATCAGTGTTCACAGAAAACAGTAACACACAGCGAGCTGCAAGTACACCGCAATAATAACTGCGGCGACTATCCTCGGAACTAAATGGGAATGAAAACATAACATCCTGTTGATTTTATGTCGGTGATAATGTGATCATTAAGTGTGGCTTCTAATATGGAATGCTTATTCTACAGTTATTGTGCAGTTTAACAAAAAGATGAAATAAGTAGCCTTTTCTTAAAATAAATAAGCAAATAAATAGAATAAAAATAATGTGGAACACGGTGTGCTTCCTCCTTTTTGAATGAAATATTTCTTTGGCGGAGTTTGCAAATTAAGTTTTCTGCTGCTTGGTATAGAAATTCCACCCAATGCTTTGCTTGAATGCCTTTGTTATGTATTCACAAGACAGAATTTAGTGATCCGGAACAGCACTCTTATTGTTACAATCAAACAGACACACGTCCCAACTCTTGTGACTGCTGTCAAAACCCAGCTGCCTCAACTTACGGTAGCTGTTGCGACTGCTGTATTACTGCATTCGTTTTAAAACTGAACAGCCAGTTAACAACAATGGAATACGGCCTATTAAGTGGGTTTTTATTATTCAAGTCATTACCTGAGAACGATCCGGGTATTTCACAACGGGTAATCAGAGAGAGAGAGCGAGATATATATATATATATATATATATATATATATATATATATATATATATATATATATATATATATATTAATATATAGATATATATATATATATATCAATTGCATATTTTGAATTTGGGTCAATTTTATTTATTTTTCTCTACCTTTTTCAGATCTTGTTAGGAATTCAAGAACTTCTTAATGAGCCAAATATCCAGGATCCTGCTCAAGCAGAGGCGTATACAATTTACTGGTAAGATTCAGTCCTGTGCACCTTGCTTTCCCCCTTTCTCGTCTCTCCTCCTCACCCAGATGGAACAGCTTGATTAAATGAATGTCTTAAGACATATATCCAATGTGTTTAAGGAGATGGCGGAATAGGGCCACAGTGATGCATCAGACTGATTTGCGCTGATGAGGTCTTCACCACCAGTCTGTCAGCAACTCATTCTTGAATGTTTTTCTTAAAGTGTTTGTTTCCCTTTCAGCCAAAACAGAGTAGAATATGAAAAGAGGGTTCGAGCACAAGCCAAAAAGTTCTCCCCACCATAAGCATCAAGTTCACCAACAATGGAAGGGATTGGTTTGACAAGATTATATATTTTTTCTTCACTTTTTTTTTTTTTTTCCCTTCCAAAAAGTTACCCTCTTGTGGTTTGGCAGACTCACTAAAGAACTGGTGAAGCTAAACTGCATTGTGTGCCATTTACTATGTTTTTGCCACTCGCATCAAAGTCCCAGAATGAGTATTTGCTAAATTGGCTTAAGTGTGTGTGAGATTATATATATATATATATATATATATATATATATATATATATATATATATATATATATATATATATATATATAATAAATTAAAAAAATAATAATAAATACAATTACACACTTTTCCTTCACACAGGGTTGCTTCCTTCAGTCTTTGTATCTTTGTTTTCATGGTTTTAATGATGTAAAACTTGCTTTTTATTTTAATGTCAGTATTTCAACTGCTGTAAAATTACGAACTTTTATACTTTCTATGAATACACTAGTGTCTATAGATTACTTTCCATCTCTGATGCAGCCTTGTATTCAGCATGTTGTAATATAGAGCGTTTTGCTGCCTTGACAAAAAAACCGGAGTACTATAACATTTGTGCTGCACAATGGCCACAGTGATTCAAAGGCAGGCAATGGCTTATTTCTGCATCAGATTCTTTGTCTTTTTAGATTGTGTTTTGTTCATGTAAGTGTTTAGAGTAAATAAACTGTTTATACAAAGCTTGTGCTCTTTGTTAATTATTTGAAGAGAATACTTCTGCAAAACCAAATACATTTGGAATGTTCTTTCTTTTTTTTTTTTTTTTTTTTTTTTATATAGCACCTTTCATAGTGGGTCACCATCACAAGTCTGAGACTAGGGGGTGTGAACTGTGCATCAGCTGCAGAGTTGCTTACAGCAATGCCTCACCCGAAAGTCTGAGCACAAGGAAGTTAAGTGCCTTGCTCAGGGTCGCACAGCGAGTCAGTGGCTGAGCTGGGATTTGAACCGGGGACCTCCAAGTTACAAGCCTGTTTCTTTAACCGCTGGACCACAAACCCAACTTTTCTTTTACATATTGGTCTCTGCTGTTCTGAAGTCCCATGCTAAACTATACGTTTAAATGGCATTCATTCCAGATTTTAGGTTAGGGTACAGTGACAGACTCTTGATTGCTTAATGGCTTCATTTTTAGTTCGTACGGTAAAGTGTTTCACTTCAAAAAAATGCAAAAAAACTTGGATGACAGTTTTAATTTATGAAGGATTTTGTTTGTCAGCACTGGTATTTTTTTTACATTTTGTATGTTTATATAGTTTTAGATTGAATAGTGGGGGGGGGGGCATTTTCTTCAGATTATTTCAATCCCATAATGTTTAGTGATCAAAGTAAGAGCCCTGCTCTCCAGAATGTAGAATATTGTTTTGAGGGGGTATAATGAAGGTCATGCGTGGCATGAGATACTGTAAAGTAGAGAAGCCCTGGTTCTGAGCTCTTACCTAAGTGATCTTCGCTTTACTCCAGCATGTATAGACTATGAAACAGAACTGTCTGCAGGCTTGTACATCTGTAGGGCCTGACTGTATTCTGGCACAAAAAAAAAAAAATCAATTTTTCAGCTATAATAAACTAGCAAGAAAGCAACTCTGGACTGCAATTTATCCCCCCCTCCCCCATATAGCCTGTTGCATTAGGTGTGGGTGGTGTGTGGTTTTTTTTTTTTTTTGTACCAATGGTGGTATTCTGCCCCTGATGCACCTTGAAACTGCCCCCTACACACCATTGTGTCATCCCATTTCCGGCCAGAGAAACCTCCAATGGACTGTGTTGGATTCATTATCATCTGTCTGCCTCCCCCTTCTCCACCCTTGTAGCTACCCCTTGGTACCATCTTTTAAGGGTGGTGTACTTGCTCATCCAGCATGCCAGGCACTAAACCCTCAAACTAAGTGAGTTTGAGGCATTTGATTGTTCGGCCATCTCCTAGTCCTCAATCATTCTATTGAAAGGTCTGTTTTTCTGGGTAGTTTATCCTGACCTACTGGGTTACTAAAGAACTGAGTGCAGCTCTTCTGTGCTTGTAAACAGGTGAGACAGTCTGAGTGCATTCACAGTGTTCTGCACCTTTCTGAGGTTTTTCTATCCAGGCCTGCTGCAGTATAATTCAAGTACCTTAAAGTGGGTCTCTCCTACGCTGCTGCTCGCTGAGAGGAAATGGAACATCCTTGATGTGCTGCTTCAGTCGCTCACAGATGGCCTCGAGCTGTGAATACCGAATCCATTGTTCTAGAAATGAAGTAACCTGCTGGTTGCATGGATTTTTTTATTATTTGATGTACAAATATTATTTCCTTTGCTACCAAACTGTACTTTCATTAACTTTACAATTTCCTAAATGGAATATAAAAATTGTTTTGCAGAAATGGAAGCACACAAACTATTTTGAAGCAGTCTTGTGCCAGTCTAAAATGCACAACTTTGTTCATTCACTTTTTTGAGGGTTGGGGTTTTTGTTTGTTGTTTTTTTGTGGTGTGGTAGTGCTTCTGCAAAGCCATGTTCTATACCTTGCAACTGTTTTAATCAGTCTGGCACAGCGATGTAGTGGTCCATCACCTTGTGATGCATGGTGTGCAGGGTCCTTTTTATACCCTTTAAATGAATGTCAAGTCTGTTTACAGTGCAAGTAGTTGTTCAATTGCAATAATGCTCACTGAGTGAACAGTTGATGAGAGCTTTTTTTTTTTTTTTTTTTTTTTTTTTTTTTTAAAGGTCTGGCATTTTAAACTGCACTGGTTTGTATTTATTCCTGAGCAACAACAGAACGTTCTGTATCTGTTACGTGAATGCAGTGTGTTGTGTGTTTTTTTTTTTGTTCGTTTGTTTTTATATAAATACTTTTTTGGGACATTTTGACTTTTTTTCCACTATGCCATTAGCCAAATAGTGATATACATAGTAAGCTGCTTGAGTTTGGGTTGAGATCTCTGTGAGGGACTGAGCTTGTAGACACCACCTCCTATAAATGTCAGCTGCTGATTGCTCTCCTAATATTTAGTACCAGCACTTTAATCATTATATGACAGCTAATGTTATATTAAAAAGACAAGGTCATGAAAAAGGGCTTGGCCCATTGCTCCCAATTCCCAGTTTCTGTTAGCTTTTTTTTTAAGAAGGCGAATTGGGGGAAAAAAAAAAAAAAAAAAGATATTTCTCTAGTAACAATAACTGCATACAACTACTCACACACACAATGCTTGTTCTGCTTAGTGTCTCCTGCACTTTTATTTTCCCAAGTGCATGAATTCCTTCTGTTTTCAGTAATTGTGTTCCTACATGTAAGAATAGAAATACACAACCACATTAAAAACAGAGTGGAACAAATTTGTTGTGTGTTCAACTGGAAATTAAAAATTAAAGATCTGTCATATATTTTATGCAAGGAAACTTGCAGTACCTTTGCCCTTTTATTTTGAAAAAATAAAAATAGTACTCCTGCGTATGCAAATGTTTTCAGAACAAAAACAAAAGTTCAGTCTTTTTAATGTCCTGCGTAGGCGTCATGATAGCCTGGAAACAATGTAACGGGGTTATAAAACAAAGCTTCTGCTCGTTTCCATTATTGGGCTAATTATGTTTCAGGCCCATCTTCCTTTAATTGCGTACAGGGATTAGCATGTTAAATAGGACTTACTTTGATGTCCAGGATATGTGTTTCCTTAAATTAGATTTAAATACACCATTGTTTCGCCTATCTCCTGTCTTTTGGGGTGGAACTTACAGAAGCATGTTAATTAGTCACTAATGAGCAACAGGGAGACTATACCCTACAGCACGGTTCTCCATCCCTGGACCTGGAGAGCCCCAATCCTGCAGGTTTTCTAAGTGTCTTTACATCATCAGTGGCTTAGGATCTGGAACACCTGTTAATAGACTAATTAAGCCAATAATTGGTGCAATTAAGTAAGTGAAAGCTGGGTTGAAATGAAAACCAGAAGACCCTGTAGCTCTCCAGGACCAGGGTTGGAGACCCCTGCCCTTCAAGTTGTGAATTTGCAGTTTACTCCGGACGCCTCCTAGTGGCAGAAGGCATGAAAGACACTGCACATGTGACCCCTCTTGGGGATCTGACATATTAAAAAGTCAACTTTGCAGTGCTACTGCAAACAGAACCACAAGTTGGGTGGTGCCTGCTGTACATAATCCTGTTGAATGCAATTTGGTGTCTCTTGATTAAACTTGCCGTTGGCCTACCAAGTTATGTTACCCATTCCTCCATTAAATAGTTACCAGTTCATCTCCAACTAACAGAAATTCAAAATGCTATAAACGTGGAACTCTGGCATTACAAAGGGTGGCTTAATGGCCTTACATCATGACGTGATAGTTTCCGCTATAGATGTGTCTTTACAATTTTATTGCAGTCCCTGTCAACACATTTAATAACATATTTGTTGGTGTTTCATGAATTAAAACTACCGTGCTGTTGTAACCAGATCACCTTGATATATTACTACTTGCAACAACATCAAATCCCCAGGAAACGCATTGTCAAGATGTATTTTTAACATGAATGGAATTGTGGAGTGCAGCAAAATGATCCAGTTATTGACTTCTTAGTTAAAAATAAACATCTTTGTGAGATTAGTATTGACTGGACATCATACAGTGATCTGTGTAATAACAAGCCTCTTTAGGGTTGTCTGTTCAGGCACAATGGCAGTTTATACAGAAGCCAGATATTGCTCACTGGGCAGGTCATTAAGCACCAACTGTAATATTTCTCCAGAGAACCAAAATATTCTTTTTATGATATTATTTGACATAACAGTGTTTACTAATTTCCCCTAAGTACATTTGACAGGGATATAGGTGAGGAGAAGTATCTTTGTGTATGGTCTTTGTTTACGTCTTTAAACGTTTTTTTTTTTTTTTTTTGTTTTGTTTTGTTTTGTTTTAATTTCCTGTTAAAATGCAATACAGGTAATCTGCAAAGAAACAAGTATCTAAATTTTATACACATTTAACAAACACAAAAATGCACTGTACACGTTACTGGCGGCCGTGTGACTTGTTTTCATGCAAGCTAGCGCGCTTAAAAGCTTTCTTACATTCAATCAAACACGCGTTTCAAATAATGCTCGCAAGACCCACATTCCTTCATTCTGTTTCGTACGGATTCACACAAATGGCCTCTCTGAATGATGAACAGGTTAATTATTTAGCACAGTAGTGGGAAGAAGGATACAGAGATTGGTCTGACATTTTCTTTTCCATTATTAAATGCAATTTGCCACAATCGTCATCTTTTATTAACAATAAAAAATAAAAGCAAATAACTGGAACCACAGCAATTCGGCTTAACCATGTGGAAGCTTGATCGTAAAAAGCTATAAAACGCGGCACTGACTTGAAACTTGAATTTTAGTAAATACAATTTCCTGTGAGCTTAACCCATTGTGGGCACAAGCGGTTTATTGAGCCCAGTCAATATTTCTTAAAACCTCAATTGCTTTCAGTTAAACTCAATAATGGCTGCATGTTCCTCTGGTTTATAAAACACACACACACAGATTGTTTGTTTATTTATTTATTTATTTTTAATAACATATTAAAATAGCACATCCACCCGCTCTGAACCGGTTCTGTGCTTTAAAAAAAAGGCCACATTATAAAGATAACTGCATGTTTTGTACTCTTGACCCAAATAGTATATCCAATGCTTTTACCCTCAATTATATGCATTTCATATGCAGATAGAAATAGATGTGATCCAGCAGTGCACCTAGATTAATCAGCACTGCTTTCTAACGCTCGGGTGACAGTTACCCCATACGTGCATCGATCGATTGGCTGCTCCTAGCAGCAGGGTTAATCACAATTAACGTAGAATGCAATTCGGCGTGGTTTACTATGCAAATTGAGTTATTAGTACTTGCACCAACTTTTGGAAGCTTGCAGTTTTATATCCTGTTTTTTCAAAGATGTCTGCCACGTGGGGGCTTGTGATGAGGTCTGCGGTTTATTTCAGTCTGTAAAATAAGCAGTCATTTGTCTAAACAAACGGCAGCAACGCGGTATAAAACTTATTAAAACTACATCAATGTCTGTTCGTTTTGGTCATCGGTTAATAGTTTAGGGGAATGTCATTTTTGGTTAAAACATGCCGTCGATTCTATTAAACGGTTTTCATTGTAATAGAGGTTAACCCTCTTCACTGGTATAATGGGGCACTGAGTCCTACACAGTTGCTATATTGAGGTATAGGTTATAACATCCTAATAGCTAAAATGATGTATTGATATAAAAATGTAAAAAATAAAAACGTTGTTTCTGCAAATCGCCTCAGCTGTGAAGGGGATAACCTGATCAACTTCTGTACAGCTGACAATAACATTTCTAAAAGGGAGTAACGTGATTCTGCCTTGCATACCAGATTGCTCTATTCTTGTTTGTTTTTTTTTGTTGTTGTTGTTGTTTTGTTTTTTAGAATGGAGTAATCTGTTTAAAATAATTTGCACAGCACTGTAACCCAATTATATTAAAAAAAAAAAAAAAAAAAGACTCTGTATGAGAACATGAAAACACTCAAGATTTCAAACAACTAAGAATTTTTATTTATTTTTTTGCTCCCTATACTGAGAAACTTGTCCTGTGGTCATGAATATCGATAGGTTTTATTTATTTATTTATTACTTACTGTCGGTACTTGATAAGTCACACTTTACAAATAAAACCCCATTTTGAAGTTCCTATCATTCTGTTAGTATAATTGAAGCTGGCAGGTCCATGCTGTGTCTAGCTACTATAAATACCCCGAGAAGGCTTTGACAGATGTGAAAGTTTCATTTAATACCTATTAATCTCTTTCAAGCGCTCACAGTACAGGACAGGAAACCTCAGGGCAGCATGTAATTCCAGTGCTTCCTTCGTGTGAAAAACAAACCTGCCTCTGATCGCCGGGTCCAGTTAGCCGCACCGAATCAACGTTTAGTCGCTAGATTTTATTTTTGTACTTTTAATCCAATTACCCTGTTGGGGTTCCAATAATAGACAGGTTAATGTGTTAGTGTCAGTTTGACACCCAGTACAATGACAGGATTAATGCAGTTTTTGAACATCTAATGAGATGCTCGAACTGCATATTAAACAGATGCAACCGCTGGGTAAAAAAAAAAAAAAATCTGTTTGCTGATTCACGCACGCACTGTAAAATAATAATTTTACGCCTGTTGCCTATCAAATTGAAGGTCCACTGTATTACATGTTACAAACAAATGAATGTCAAAAATATTAAACAAAGGTCTCATCATGGTAATTAGTGGGTAGATAGGGGTGGAGTGGATATTCTATACTAACTTAAAATAAGTAGTTTAGTTGTAACACCTCCTTTTAATTGGGATTAAATACATAGTAGATACACATTGCTATTGGACTAACAGAAATGTTGCCAATGTCAATGTTCTGTATTTGCATTCATATCTAATGCATTCTAATATGCATGCCATTTGTAATAACAAAATGTGTTCTGCTGGTAAATATTTGTAGCACAACCCATAGAAACATTATCTCCTGCTAAGGGCTGTTTTAGGCAGTCAAGCAGCTGAATCCCTCTATAGGCACCCTATTGCTATTAGAAAACATGCATTATAAAATTAAGAGACCTATATTATGAACATGATGCACTTGAATAAGACAGGTGACTTCCACAGTCACACGTCGATCAATTAGACTGTGGTGAGGGCGACAGTGGTGTGAAAGCACAGGGCGACAATCCGATAAGCCAATTTACATTGCAAACACTGTGAGTCGTTCTCAGTGTAGCCTCGCCAAAAACGTCCATACAGCCAACTGCACCCACGAAATGCAGCAGCCGCCCCAAACGTGTCTTGTTTTGCGGTGTCTAGCCCCTTTTAACAAATTCCTTTCATTCGAATTTAGATAAACATCTGCTGATGATGGTGTGGCTCTCCCGAGACTGTTCTGTATATGAGATGCAAAACTCGACAGGATATTTCCATGTAAAAAAAAAAAAAAAAAGGTTTTTTAAAGTGGAGCTCAGCTGAAAGAAGGGCAGATGGCGAGGGAGCGTAGAGGCTTTTCAAAAAGATGACAGGGATACTGACAGACAATGAAAACAAACACCATTACCAAGGAACAGAGGAACTTCTGCAGCTTTCCAGCACAGCAGCTCACAATAAAATGCAACAAAAGCTCATCATTAAGGAAACACCAAGCTTGCTCCCTCGGGTCTCAGTATAACACTGTATAATTGAGCCTGGTGTTTATCATAAACCATTTCACCTGTTGCAGTAATTGGCCATTAGGCTCTGTTAGGAAGACAGGTAGAATTAAAGGAGCAGTAATACTAATAAGGCTTTAAAAACATATTCCATTGCATGGCAACATTGTCTCAAGTTTTGTTGTCAATCTTTCTTTTTTTCTTCCATTTTTTTTCACTGATGAAGCCTGTTAATCATTCTACTACGCGGTTTAAATTTTCTACTGTGTGGGAAGAATTAGGGTCCTACCTGACCTCGTGGACACCACAGAAAGCCAGTGTAAGGCTTTCCCCCTTTAAGCAGACTCCCAAAGGAGGAGATAAAGCAAATGTGTGCCACCCCTACAAGGTGCTCGTTCCAGACGCATGTATTGAGTGCCACAGCCAGAGTTTATCCTGGAGATTCCAGGAATATATTCGGAATGTGACTCACCACCGCCAATATCTCTACTCCGGTTTGCATTTGGTGATCCCCACCGATCCAAAGCGTATGGTCTTAAAACAGCGGTCTGGTATTGATTGATTTTGACCAAAAAAAAGTCAGTGCATTCAAAGCTGCGGTTTTCAAACTTTTTTGGGCCAGACTTGTAGATTACAAGATACACTATGTAACCAAGATATAATTACTGCATAATAATTGCACACCAGATTACTGTATTGGCATAGTGTTATCCACAACATCAAATATGATTTTAGGATGTGACTTTTGTGACATGTATAGGGTTTATTTCTTACAATAATAAGCAGGTGCCTATCAAAAGTCACTCACAAAGGTAGCTAATGATTTCAGGTATGACGACGAATATCAGAGGCTGCATGTTCTTTTAGGCTCAGGTAATGATCAAATCATTTTTTTCCCCCAAAACTCCCTCCCCTGAAACACCCCGCTCCAAAACTCTCTCCTCTGAAACATCCTCCTCCCTCTGTCATGCTCCATGCTCCCTCCCCCCTCCCACATTATTCTTGCTAGTCTGAAGAGATCAGCCAATAAAGAACCATTTCCAACATTCCAACGCGTTTTCATTGGTTAGATTAAATGCCAGTCACATTGCCCGGGAGACCAGCTACATAATTGAATGGGGTGTAGCTAACTAAACACATTCAACGCTGAGCTGAAAAAAGTAATAATAACTACGAAATTCCAACACGTATCTTGCTGTCTGGATTGAGTGCTCCAGTGCACAAGACGTTCCAGAGTTTCCTGTTAATTAACTGGATTTGACATCCAGTCGTGTCGGGGCCCAGGGGAACAGCTGCCAACTGTTTGACCACAACTCACATTTCTTTTTGAAGCTCTCCTGGTTTTCTATCTGTGAGCGTTGAGATTAAAATAGAAGAACCCAAACAAAAGGAAATCCAGGAGCATGGCGAGGCATGCCTGCCAAGAGAGCGTGGCTGGAAGTGAAATAAACTGAGTGATTAAGCTCTGGGGATTATTGACTTCACTTCAAGAGGCTGATGCGAGAGACACTGTTAGGAGCTTGGCGGGTGATTTCCACGACTCTCAGTGAGGAAGTCACATCGGTGGATCAGAGGTGTTGTTAGGACCCCCCTCCCCCCCACTTTTACAGATACTCTATTTGCATTTTATAGGTACTAGATTATGTCAACTTTATAAATAAGGCATTATAGGGCATGTTATAACCTGTTATAGCAACATTTACAATTATTAATATTCTGCAAGGCATTTCATTGAATTTACTGTGGGGATTTTTTTGACCCCACGTTCCCATGCTGACTTATTTGGTTGTTCTTCTTTATGGATGACATTTAAAGCGGTCCCTTTAGAGAAGAGGAGAGGGGGTATATTTCACCTTGATTTGAGCACAGAGTTTTTTAATATATGCCCCTTCAATCAATCAATCTTTATTTTATATAGCACCTTACATAGTGGACCACCATCACAAAGAGCTTTACAAGATGCAGTAACAACAAGAAAATCCACAATACTTTAAACACAATGGAACGCGCGCATAATACATGAAACAGTATATTAAATACAGTGGAAAGTGAATAATACATGATACTGGCATAATATGTGAAATAGCAGCAGCAATACAGCAGTTAATAGCAGATATCAGGCTTAAAGAGCATGGAAAGCAAGACAGAACAGGTGGATCTTGAGAGTTGATTTAAAGCGAGCGACGGTGGGAGCATCACGCACCAAAGCTGGGAGAGAGTTCCAAAGAGTCGGAGCCATGAAGTTAAATGAGCGTTCACCAAGTGTGGTGCACTTTTGTTTGGGAATAACAAGCAGGCCAGAGTCGGAGGACCTCAGTTTGCAGGTAGGGTCATAGCGGGTCAGTAGGTTGAGGAGGTACTCGGGACCTGTGTGATGAAGGGCATTGTAGGTGAGCAGGTTTTTAAAATAATCCTGACCTTTACAGGTAGCCAGTGCAGTTAAGATAGGGACGGACCTTAGAGATGCTTTGAAGACGATAGTAGGAAGACTTGACTACAGAGGAGATGTGGGCATCAAAGAAGAGGTTGCTGTCAAGAAGTACACCAAGGCTTCGTACTGTGGGGGAAGGCAGCAGCAGACAGTTTCCGAGGTTCAGGGCAGCTATATTGAGATTCTTAAGTTGAGTTTTAGCTCCTACTAGAAGGAGTTCAGATTTGTTAATGTTCAGTTGAAGAAAATTGGCAGACATCCAGGCCTCGATGTCTTGAAAGCAAGCTGAGAGTCGGACCATGGCAGAAGGGCTTCCAGGGTCGAGTTTTAAGTAGAGCTGGGTGTCGTCAGCACAGGAGTTTGAACCTGTACCAGGCTGGACTTGGTCTTTGTCAGATATCTTGACATTGTCAATATTTAATAAATGCAAGACCTTATTCAAATACATTTCTCAACAAAACAAAATTAGTTCTACCAAAGCACTTCAGAAAAACAATGTGAAGAGCTTTGTAGCAGCATTGATTTTTTTTGTATTTTTTGTATTTTTTTGTTCTAGAGCAGATTTAAAATTCAGAAAAATGTGCAAAGCTTTGGTTCAAGGACTTTGTATTGAAATGCATGCATTTTCTCTCAGTACCAGGCTATTATAATAAATCCCATTTTATCCACTTCAGGGTTTAAAATGCATACCAATAGCGGTGCAGTAGATTGCAAATCCCACTCAATCCCACTTGTGCACCAAACCAGGGCTTGGTTTCCATTGCAACCAGGTTTCATTTACAAAGAAGTGGATTTTATACAAACAGTTTCAACTGTGTGCAATAGCAACCAAATATTTCCACTTAATGCAAGATGCAACACAATTTTGCACCATCCAAACTATTTCATATTACAAATCACCAAGAACAAATAGAGAATGAACATCCTTTTGTGCATCTACCCTCTAAAACCTGTTTTTTTTTTTCCAGTAATTTACTAATGTTCATAGCAAACAGGCTGCATAGATGATGCAAAGAGCCTTTTGCTGATAATAGCACTTGTAATGACCAGAATTCTGCATTTCGCAGACTGTTGCCTGTAAGTGCTGCCCTTTCCAGAGAGCACTACTGCACCTACTTTTTGCTAAAATGTCATCTGTCTCCTTTTATTTAAATATGCGCTGCAGGATAATGACTGAGAGCAGAAGAAACATTTCACCCTGATAGCCATGTAATTAGTGGGTCTCGTGTATTTATAGCACCAAATGGTGAAAAATTAGCAGTGCTGTTGTATCTGTTTGTCTGTGCACATGAGAGCAACTGCTGTGAACAAAATTACAGGAAGCGTGCAAAACAAACAAAAGAGCACACCTTTGTGAAACAATATATTGTATACCAAAGAGGGCTCCTACAACAAGAAATAAACTGCACAGAAAATAGAAACAATTACTTGGAAAATCAACGCCCTTGATATATTAGCCAGTACACACATGCACGCACACACACACACACACACACGCTGGTTATCCATTCTGTTATCTATGTTGGTGTTATTGTATCTAGACCACTGCTAAAGTGTGCTAGATCTGCCAGGGTTTCTAAACACTGGGATTGTAACGGGATTCCAATAGGTTTTTTCAAACTTTTTCAGACTGGAACATTTTAAACATCCATGATATATTGTACATTTATGTTTTTTGGCATTGAAATGTTTTACATCCTGTCAAGCTTCTGCTAAACAGGACTCTCTGGGAAACCAGTTAAACATGTGAAATAGCTGAAAAATAATGACATCATAGTTACAGTTCATGAGAATTCAAGTCAGCACTGCAATAGTTATTGGCGTAGTGTTCGAGCCGGAAGGTATTAATGTAATACATATAATCTTGGTAGTGATTTCTTTATTAGTGCTTTTATTGGGATCTGAATCAAGATGTTTTCTATAGACTGCGCACCCCCAGGTACAACAGTGTGTGTTTTTAGGGTCCCCATTTCAAATACAGGGACACTTATGTGCTGCTTGCATCTGTCCATCTGATGGTCTGATTGTGGCAGTTGTATGTATGACATGCTACAGAAATGTATTGTGGTTTGTTCTTTTTTTCCCCGCTATGTACTCTACTGTGCTTTGCGAAACCTTTGTATAAAAAAAGTGCTATATAAATGCAATAAATAAATTAAATAAATAAATAAATAAATAAAGGATGACAGGAATGTAACTTGGAATTGGTGTGCGTTTCACATTTCGGAATACATTATCATATTGTGAAAAGGGCATCAATTACACAGCCCTGTACAGGATTAGGAGAGATCCTAGAACATCTAGGGTTCTTAGGTAGGTGGCATATGAACACGTCTGCTCTCTAGCCTCACACATTTCCATGAACTTGTATACATTTTTTTATGTCTTGCACTGGAGACTTAATTTACAAATGTGATTAATATGATTTTAATGGAAGCCAGTGCTGAAAAATGAAAGAGGAGTTTCATTTCCTGTTAAGCCTTGTCTGAAGTAGATTGAAGGAACATCGAGTGGGCTCAAGAACTCTGAGAATGGGAATTTAAAATGGAAAGGAATGGGCTACCCTGATAAGAGTGTACTGAAGCACAGTGAAAGCATGTTAAGCACAGGTAAGTGCTTTGGAAGCATTGGAAAGACCAGCAACTATGGTCATGTATATTTTCTTTTTTTAAAACATGTAAAACCATGGGAAACTATTGTAAATGCACATTATAATCATGGGAAAAGCATGGAAAAACAGCTCAATTACTGTGTAAATTTAGCAAGGCAAACATTTACATTGGTAATATGTAGTCTGCATTTATGGAGTCTCGGTCAATATTAAGAGTTAGTTGGGTCGCTAGTCAGACAGACAGGCACTTACCTAGGGAGAGTTCTCCACATGCAATATGCCAGCATTACACATCTTGAGCTGTTGGCAATAACCACAGGTTACAAATATTAGGCACTTCACTTTAACCATATGCACTTGGTTATATGGCTATTTCTCATGATATATTCCCTGACTGCATTCTTGCATTTAAACTTGTACTGGTTATTCTTTATAACACATACCATGTTTGGTTCCTAAGGACAGCAGCTGCAATGGCTGTGGAGTGCAATACAGTACGAAATCTGGGAACTGCTTAACATAAAAGGGGAGCCATCAGTAACAACGGCAGCCAGAGAGGAGAGTGAAGGAGGAAAGGGATTTCAGGAAATTCTGACACAGTAAGACCTGCCAGGTCTCCACTGTTATTGTCAGACAGTACGATCCCATTGAAAAAGCATTACACATTGAACACACAATCTTTTCCACTTGATTATGTACGAAAGCCATCCTGCAACATTCCCAGCATTAAACAGAGCTCTCTGTCCCTGCGCTCGCACCCTTAGAAAAGTTTCCCATAGTAAAAGCATAGCAAAGCACAGTGAAAGCATGGGAAAGACCAGCGAGGTGTGGTAAAGCATCAAAAATACACACGGGGAAAAGGAAAGCAAGGTAACACATTGCAAAATTAAGATTTTACAACCCATACACTGCAATTGTCTCTTAATCGTTCCTAATAAAGTATTATATACAGTATTTCTGGCTTATATATGCTGATGTGAGAGTGTGTCCTCCATAAACGTACCCCATTGGACAGGGCAAGTGGAAAAGTACTGCCCTAGACCTTATACTGATTAAAATGTCAGATATTGGACTACTCCAGACATCCAGTGACGGCAGGAGAAAAAAAAAAAAAATATCAATTTAGCATCATCCAGACGAGGGTGCTAACAAGGACGGACATCTACCTGATTTTAACAAAAAATAAATCTTTAAAAAGGAATGAAAATTAAAGGTTTAATTGGAAAACTGAAACTAAGAAAACTTATTGGCAGCGTCACTGTAGGAAAAAATATGCAATTTTCATGTCTGAAATGTATGTAAATTTAAAGTTTTGCAGGGCTGCTTCTTGAACTCCATAATTTACACAAGCAGTAGACTGATATGCATGAATTTGTAAAGTATGTTTCTCTGCTTGTTTATCTCTATGCTAAAGGTAAGTCGAGGAGTCTTTCTTTCCCCCAGCAACTCACCTTCGGAAAAGGAGCGAACTTCCTGTGACCATATAAGGAACAAGTCGAGGATAAACACGTGAAAAAAAATGAAAACCGTGAATCAATCGCTCAGAAAATAAAACAGTTGGGCGCTGTTACTGCGAAGCCTCGAATGGTCCAGAAGGACTCTACTCGTATCACTTTGGCAACGACAAGACGACTAACGTCATTCATCGCTCGCATCTCCTTGGCTTAATAATATTTTTGGAAAGTGTCTGAGAAATAACTGAAGTACACGCTTAACAGGTGGGGCATCTGTTTTATTTAATTACTGTAGACAGGGAGATGCGTACAAGGTGTGGTTGAAACAAGTTTAGGTTTTTTTTTTTTTTAAGTTAATATTTTGCAAATAGCATATTATGTTTGTTTGAAACAGTTTTTTGTTTATATATATATATATATATATATATATATATATATATATATATATATATATATATAACACATACTAAAGCACTAGCCAAAACATAAGGGTGATGCGTGATGAGAGCTAATGACTGTGTGGCAGGGGTAGACAGAAACCCCGAATGAAAATAGCTGGGGATATATCTTTGCAGTGTCGGCTGCATAGTTTGTCATGGGAATTGCTTAAATAAAAACGCCTGTTGAATGCACCAGCGTGATGTGCTTTGTGCAAAACCAGTGGCTGCTTTAGTAATTGCATTATATCGAGGAATGCGTTTTTAAAATGTGCATGGTTTTTAAGTAACGCGCATTTCAGTTGTTTGCTGGCTCTTGCAAACAGCTGTATGTTGATGTTGACGACATAATGCAGCTGTAAATAGCAGCATATTTACAATGCACGACGTGCTGCTTTGTTTATTCTCCTTGGACAATAAAATGACGCGCACAATAATAAGAGTAAGTTTGCAGCTATGACAGTAACTGAATCAGGTATCGCCTGTTACGTTCTCTGCTCGCTACACACAGCCGTGTTATGGGGTTTATGACTCCAAGGTATTCAGATTGAAGTTGTCTTCAGAAACTGTGTTAGCTAAAATTGAAACCACACAGCTGAAGGGGGGGTGGGGGGTGGTGAGAGATAGAAATGACCCAATTTTTATGTCTTTCTTCCCCTGGAGTCTGGGGCGCGGGGTCAGCTTGCATTTAGAATACTTCATTGACCACTGGTTGCTGAGAACTGGTCCTGTTTGCTGCAGAGGAGGGATCATCAATAAAGCGAGTGCGCAGGGTTGGTGGAAACGTCTATTGTTTTTTATGGGGTTTTTTTTTGGGGGGGGGGTGGCAACTAAGCAGTTGCCAAATGTGAAATACGGTCTCCAGCATAATTCTTTCCCATAGCAAATTACATTGGCACATTGTACAATGTTGTCGTCTAACCTTATTTATTGGATGTTTAAATTGTTTCACATTTGTTACCTTGCAAGATCTGACACTTCACAATAAGTAATTTTTTTCCCCCTCCGATAAATACGTCTTCGATACTACTAGGGTGGTCAAACGTGTTTGTTGATTACAACAAACAAAACCACACATAGCTTACTATCAATAGTTTTTACTTAACTTAAACATATCCAAAATTATTATTATTATTATTATTATTTTTTTTAAACTGTTTTTTTGTGCTGAATGAGACCTAGGTGAACTTTACGATCAAACTAATGCTATTTAATGAGACCGATATTGTATTTTGAGAAATGATCATGCCGTTATAATATGACAGCTTTCATTGTCTTTCGGTGATTTGTACCGACTATAGCTCTGTAAACATAACCACCAAAACGTACTTAAATAGTTTAGGGCAGACAGAAAGTAATATTAACATATGCATATGTTTTGCGACGTATAATTACTGGGACAGTCTTACAACGATTTCAAAACTGCTGCATTCACTCTACCTACACACACTTTGATGCTTGGGGGGGATTAATCCGATCACGCTGTGTTTGCCAGCCCAGTACTACTAACCTTCCAAAATTAACTCGTCTAAGTATCTTCTTAAACTCCATTGAAGAGGTCTACTAGCATAACCATTTGGGTATTTTCCATATGATAAATAAAAGAACACATATTCCACAGAAAGTCGTTCTTTTATCTAGTTTCACATCATTTATAATTCCTTGTTAAAACGAAGACATGAGGCCGTTTTTAGCAGTCGAGATTCAAAGACGACATTCAACATAAACTAGGCATGGGCACTGAGTCGCGTTGCTGGAGACCCAATTTAGCACAACACCTGAGAAGTTCTTAAATTCACCTGCAGAGCAAGGGCAAGGCAGCACCATGAGGGAGACCAGCACAGCCCAATGCACCCCTCTTAGGAGACTATGCCTCTATATTGAAGGCTAACTGCAGAAGTAGCTGACCTCCAAACACATTACACTTGTGATCTAGTCATAGTCCATCAACCTGCACGCGCCTGGGCTGTATAAGCCATGTACTTCTGGTGTTGCCCACCAGATAGACATGGATAGCTAGCGCATTGATGAAATCCAGGGCCCCAGTATTGTAAAATCAGGAATGGAAATAGGGCTCCTATTGCGTAGCAGTTTGATTCATTCCTGGTTTTGCTGTGACTTTAGTAACACACCCCTATATCATTTTTGTTTTTTTATTTAGTAGACTGTGCATGTGTGGATTCGAAGCATTGTATTCTTCCAGCACAAAGCTGCCTTCAGAAGTCACAGCAGACTGCAGGTTACATCTCAAGTATTACAGGTTACAGCTCCAGTATTGTTCATGTCAGTTGATTCACCGCTTTAAGATTTTACTTGCATCCTTTTTGATATGCTGAGAATTTTAAACAGTCCACTGCAGCCCTGGCTTCTGCCCTCTGACATGTTTGCTGTTCCGAGATTCAGTTTTACGAAGCGGCTTGTTATAAAGCAGAGATGTGTCATGGAGCCGAGTCTCGAAGCTAGTCCATTCTAGAATATAAAAAGCATGAAACTGGCCATTGGGATACATGACCGTTCCTTACTGTTTGGTTGGATTGGTGGAAAGCACCAGTAATTAGTGCAGTCTTGCATACAGCAGCAGCTGCCCACCGAGAGCCTGCTAGCAAAGTCTGTGAGAGACGCTGTCTTCAAGCTGGTCTAAAACAGAGAGATGCAACTTCTATATATCATGGAAATGTTTTCAGCCACGCTTTCAGCAACATCTGTGGTCTGATTATTCTAGTGTATCCACACAAAACTGTATTTAACAGAGGGGGTTTGATTTAGAGCATGCATTTGATTCAGAATGCAAGCTCTCCTCTGCAGCACCAGGTGCAGTTGCCTTTGCTTTGATTAGCTTAGTTTTTTTTTGTTTTAAAGCTATGCACCATTCTTTAATCTAATCGGCTGCATCACGTTTCCTTTTCATTTTTATCTTTCCCTAACTTGTTCCTCCCTCACTTTGATTTCCCAGCAGCTAGTGCTGTTTGAACCCAGCACAGCAGGTGAGTATTTGCTCAGACTGGTCCCCTGGGAAGCCATTTCAGCAGGAGGCTGTTGGGGGACGTGTGGCAAAGATAACATGAACAATAAAAGTGTCTCTTGTCCTGATGGGGGGAGGGGTGGCGGGGAGCATTCATAAAGAGAGCAGTTATACATTTAGATATTTGTTACATGTATAAGGGTTTAGGGACACTGAAATGTCCTCTCAGTTGATTCGTGACCTGACTCATGAAGTGACCTGGTGCTCATGCCTCATGTTTCGCAGCAGCTTGGATTATGTTGAAACAGATACTTGGTTTATGTCTCCCAGTAAGCTGTGCAGTGGAAGAGCACTTAAACTGGCAACTAACAGCATGCTACATCTTACTGTGCGAGAGGCACCAGCAAGGATTACCACCAGGTGTCACAGAGGAAAGCTTCTCGTAGTCTTTGCTACATTACCTACACAGTAGCTGCGATTCACCCCTCTTTGTCTGTAGCCTCAGAGCAACGTGTCCAAGTGATTTTATAACCAGCCTGTAGATCTTTTTATTAAATTTTCTTGCAAACTTTCCAAAGCTCTTACATTCTGGTTTCCACTCGCTGTGCCTCCTTTTGAGTCAGGATATTATTCCCTAACTAGATCACCCTGTGTGCAGTGTTTCACCCTTACATTTTTACATGTGCCCTACCGCCTGTCTAATTGTGATGAAACTTGGTGAGGACATTCTTTAGCACACTTTATTGAGGATTTCTGAATCCTCCAAGTATGGTGCACCATATGGTTTGTGTTTATACAGTCCATGTTGCACTTCCATTTGTACACGTGCATAGCGTGGGTGTAGGCCACGGTGATGTCATGTTTCATGATGCTGACAGTAGTTCTAATTTTGTACTGACAGCAGTGGCGGGGGGGTGAGTGCATGGTTCTAACATGCTTGTTATTCACTGGTACTCTAAAAACACCCTTCATAAGAGGTAACTCCATCTTATAAAACAGTAAGTGATGTCATCAGCAGCCACATATAATAAGTAATAATAGAACCATCTGGCAACGTGTTGCTTGAATCATTCCACCCAAACTGAAAGCTCTTTATTAGAATTTGGAAAAGTATCATTTGAAACAATCAAATCAGCTAAACACGGGTGTACCAGTTGCCCCAGTCTTCAGTTGCAGGTTAATTTAAACACACTTCAAACCATTTATTGGTCGGTTTACTGACACAAAACTGATGCAAAACAGAAAGGACCTTTGATTTAATATGGCCATACGCTTAAGACTATGCATCAAAGCTTTGTGACACTCGCCAAAGCCGTAGGAATGCCAACAGCAGCATGCAAAGACCTTGATTAATGGAGCACTTTTTTAGTGCAGTAATAAACCCATAACCACACTGTTTCTTCCTAGCACCACCTGTGTTATCAGTGTAGGCAAAAAGGAGTATCTGGCTGGTGATCGAGAACCTCACATTACAAATAACTACCTCAGCCTGTCTGCTCGCTGCTTGGTAGGTATTGTATTAACCTTTGACTTCTACCTTGTAACAAAAATAGAATTCCAGCCGTGTAATCAACTGCTTCTAGGCTTATTTTGTGATGTTTTTTTTTTTTTTGTCCTAATTGGACAACTGAAATGCAAGGCACTTTGCAATAACTTCATTTCAGTACTCCCTTGCATATTTCCATAATTTAAAAAATATATATACTGATGCATAAAAGAAATGCAACACTCGAGTCTAATGAATTTAATCAAAGAAAGTGTGAACAAAAATACAGGTCAAAGAATCATGTGAAGTTTTTCAGTATGAAATGTGACACACTGTCAAAGTTAAAATGTTACAAAGTTAGCATCGGGTATGACTGGAAAAACTGTTGCCTGAAGGACTTCATCAGCGTATCGCTGTGCAGTAAAGAGCTGTGGGATGTTCTGCCGCTATTCCTGTGCAGCCACGGCCAGCTGGCGAAGGCTGGCTGGTCGCGGTTGTCTCCTGTGGATGGCGCTGGCAATTTGGTCCCACAGATGTTCTATTGGACTCGGGTCAGGAGAAAAAGCTGGCTACAGCAAGACCTCGACATTGCTTTCTTGAAGTTGTGCAATTGTGATCCTAGCACTGTGTGGTCTTTCATTGTCTGGCTGGAAAATCAACACTTCTGGATTGGCTTGCAGGAATGGAAAAACTGCCTCAAGGACTTTGTCAGTGTATCGCTAAGCAGTAAGGTTGGCCTCAATCTGCACCAAAGGCGTGTGTTAAAGGAGATTCCTCCCCACATCATCACACTTCCACCGGTTGGCTTGAACAACACAACAGTCAGCATAATGCTCACAATGACACCTCCACACTCATTGTCATCCGTCACATCTGTCTGGCATTCAGCGGTGAATACAACACTCCACTGCTCTCTCTGCTGCCACCTCAGATGTTCTCTGGCCCACAGAAGACGGCGATTTCGTCTCTCAGCTGTCAACATGTTACCCCTGAACTGTCTCCGAGCATGCAAATCATTTTTATGCAGACGGCAAGCTACACTCGTGCTGTAGCCACTGCAGTGTGAAAAGGATTATGCAGATGGACCAGTCAGATGTGACAGTCCTGGGCCGGTGTGTTGACCTTCTGCCTTCCAGGACGTGGCCTGTCCCTCACAGAGCCGGTTTCCTGGTTTCTCTGGACTAGTCTGCTGATTGTTGAAGCAGAGCATCTCATTCTCCGGGCAACTTCTGTCACAGACAGGCTGCCTTCAATCATGCCCACAGCAACCAGGCGATCTTCATTACTCAAGCGGGGCACGTCATATCTGTCGCTGTTCTTGCCTTAATTAAAATCATGTCTTTTCGAATGGAGATTCTTAATCAACTCATTTTGGCAATTTTAACTCAACTCAGCTACCAAACACTGAGCACCTGGCATTTTTATGAAATCACATGACTTGAGCTCAGTATTTTGTTATCCCAAGGAACAATGCTACTCAAACAATCAACAAACCTATCTGCTCACTATTTAAAATGAAACTAGCATTATGTATGTGCCCAATGAGCTATTGATGTAAAACTTAGACTGTTGTGTTTTCATTGTGCATCAGTATATGTAATTACACTGCCTGTCACGTTGGAGATTAGGAATTAGGGGTTGAATTGGCAGGAGAAATGATGTACAAACACAGCCTTCGTCATGTTTAATATTGAGACAGTGGTGTAAGAGGCAGCAGCATTGATGAGCCTGATAAAAATGTTTATTCACAGTAACTGTTTGTGATATGAACACTGTGTGACTCTGCAAACAGCTGTGTCTAAGATGCAACAGTATGCTTCGGCTGGTAATATTTACTGAAGTGTTGCCATGGTTACCTCAGCGACTGGGGCAAACCGTGTCTAATAATTATATACAGTAACACCCACTTAAGTGGAATTTAATAAAGTTGTGAAGATATTAAAACCCTGGGCCGTCGTATTTCCACTAAGGGGGGGGGGTTGTTATTGGGGGCCTGTAGGGACACGCTGATGCTATATCTTTTTTTAAATCAATATTGTTTGGGATCAGAAAGATATCAGAGAAGTTCATAATAAAAATATATCAGCCATATGTGTTGCAGCAGTAATCCTCTATAGCAATGTAGTTATAAACACCAACTTCCTTTGTCAGGGAGATGGGCGAAAACAAGTTCAGACTTAGCCATTCCAACTCAGGTGGACCAGAAATGATTGCCACTCAAGGATAGAGTCACCACAAACAGGACAGATGCTCACTCAGCCCCTATGTAAAAGGGGACGGTGGTCACATGACTGAACAACAGGTAAACCATGCCCCTGTGGTTAGAACGCAATCACCATGGAGACGACACACTGCTAACAGCTCAGGCAAGCAGTCTCATAGGGCTTGTTACCACCAGGTGGCACTGCAGCTGATAGACACACTGTCATCAACTGGTCCAGAACGTTAACGCTCATCAGCTGAGCTGCAGTCTACTGTGTGTGTTTCTAAAGCATGGGCACATGTTGCCCGACAACTGTTCAGTCTGGTATTTGATTATTTACTCTGTTAAGAAAAAAAAAGACAACAGGGATAATGTGTCTAATTAATTTTGAATGCTAGAGAAACAAGATTATTAACTGAAGCTAAAATCAATTATACCAATCCAGCTGTCCTTTAGGAAAGGGAGACAACGATTGGTTTACTTAATGATTTAGTGTTTGTTGAAATTAATATTTAAAGACTTAAAATATATATATTTTATTGCCAATAGAAAACAAATTACTGTACCCTTTCACTGGGCTGAATATAAAACACCTGCTTCCTGTTAACTCATCACATCCAATCTGGTTTGCTGTTAAAACAAAATGGCAGCATATAATTCTACTGCCTCTCTGTTGCAGAATGCTAGTTTACCATCCTGCAGTTGTTGGTTAAAAAGTGAAAAGGAGCTCTTGGGTAACACGTTGAGCTTTGTGAGTAGGGGTCTGTTATAAGATCGCTTACCTCAACCTGAGCCAACAGCCCACACCTCCTCTCTAGGGTCTGCGTGTAGACTACCTTCCTGTAACAGGCCCTGAAGTATTCCCAGATTGAATCTGCACTCCACAGAATAGCGTTTAGTTCTCCTGAACTGTGCGTGAACAAGTCTGCATAGCAGTTTTCTGACAGCTATTTATTAAGCAAATGCATTGTAGCAGGAAGTAGTAATATCCATCTGATCATTGCACTGTTGCATTTCTTTTTATTCTTTGTATAGTTTTAGGAGCTTATATGAAATGTTGACCAGGGTGCACAAGTTAATTAAATGGTGCATTGAGATCTAACACTTGTACAGAACCCTCTTTCACCCAACATTTTCCATCTCCTCAGAGAAGTGTGGGGAAGAGGCTTCACTGTACATTATTATTTGTTTATTTAGCGTTCACCTTTATCCAAGGTGACTTACAGAGACTAGGGTGTGTGAACTATGTATCAGCTGTCTCACCCGAAAGACGGAGCATAAGGAGGTTTGCTCAGGGTCACACGGGACCTCTTGGTTACAAGCCTGTTTCTTTAACCACTAACCATTGAAATAAATAAATAAATAAATAAATAAATAAACAGCACGTGGGGGTCGATGTGAAATGTTTTTCACAATAAATACGCCTGCAATGGAGTCGTCTTGTTTTTTAATTCCTCTCGCACTCTGGGGTAATCCACAAGGGGCGAGTGTTCATGAAACATAATGCTCATTTATTTGGTGAGATGGCTGTTCTGCGAGGAGAGCTGTTTAAGTATTATTGTGTAGGGGTTTATCTGCTTAGAATGTGCTCCTGAACTAAAGGTCAAGGCTCATGTGGAATTGAAGAAGCAATGCTATCAGGTGATCTGTCTGTCTCTCCCGAGCTCACAGCAACAGCAGCAGCATTGCTTTTTCTTTCTTTGTGTTTTTGATCATATTGTAGCATGGCAAGTTCACTGTGGGGTACCATGGTAAAGGTAGACAGCAAAGATTAGTAAAGCAAAAGTATGCATGGAGTTTAGAAACATAGATAACTGAAAAATGCATATGCACGAAATGCACAACACAAGCTTGCATGCAAACTCTGTATTCGTGAGTCAGTAGTGCAGCCAACTAGGGTAACACCTGGTAAGCTGCTAAATGACCATGTGCATCTTCATAAACACTCGTGGGTTAACATTGGAATATGCCTTGGTGTTGAACTGTACAGTGAGTGGCATTAGAACATTCTATAGAACTATTCTCAGACTGCCATAGTCTTTAGCATGCTTCGTCACAGGATTTCACACTAAATGGGTTTGTATTTAGCTGCCAGTGATGTTTTTGGCTATTTTACATTTTTGTTTCTAGAATTTCTTTCCACTTCTAGTGTTGCTACTCTGGTATAGTAATGAGACTGACCTCTGGCAGTGCCCAGATTAGAATGAAATCAGCAGTCTTGAAAGAATCTAATTCGCACTGTGTGGAAATGCAATTATAATAGTTTCATAGCCCGGGTAACACTGATATAAAATGCCAGCAGTGGACAGCATACTGCGGAACATGAAGTGTTATGACGAGAGTCAGCGCTTTAATAGTGAGGTTCTGTAGAATATTCTTTCAGAAATGTTTCTACTAGAAGACATTGAGAAGGACTTTAACTAGCACGAGATACTGGTCTCTATTGTTTACGATGGAACACAAACGCCACACTGGGGTGAAAATAATAAGCATTAGTTCTTATCAAGTCATGCATCCAGAATTGGCAAGACCCAGGAAAAGAAGAAAAATGAGTCTGGTGTGGGCTCATTGCTATGCGTTCGATAAGCACTTCTGATTTGTTGTCTGTGTGCATTCTGCCTGGCAGGGAGGGAACTTAAGATCTGGAAAGAGATATTTGTTCTTAAGTCCTAATTGTAAATGCATCCTCCATGTAGGGTTGACAGACCCCAGTGGTTTACAACCTGATACACTAGAAGAGATATATACAAGACAACGTTTTAGTATTTCATTTAAAAAGGAAAAAAAAAAAAGTATAGCTGACATTTTTGCACAGAGATATATAATCAAAATGGTTTAGAGTGAAAAGATACCAACCACCAAGCCAACAGTTTACAGTTTGTGTTTCTGTGTTCTCTGAACTGGCAATTGCTATGACATGTTAATTTGCAGTGGTTTACTTTTTTTTCCTGCTCTCCAAAGCACTCATGTAGCAAAGTGGTCCCTCACTGTGTTCATTAAATGTTCCGGTAAATGCAATGCTGTTCAAATGCTAGTCTGGTTATTATTCTCCATAAGCAACATGTTTAGGATTCTTTATTTTTTTTTGGTGCATTAGTACACTGTTCCTTGGAAGTGGAAATGGGTTCTCTGTTTCGTCAGTTCTGTCCTGCTAGGTTTTAAAATACACAGGTGCGTTTCTGACCCAGATTAAAGAACCGGGACTGGCTTTAAAACAAACACAAAGTAACAGGATGATGGAGAATGTGAAGCTTAACACAGCACTCAGTAAGGCAGTGTAAAGTAGCCAGTTGTTTGATTTACTGTTATTTGATTTAATTGTTTTTTTGTTTGTTTGACATGGGTTGCTTCCTACTTTACTATGAAGCAAGAGTTGAAAGGTCACAGTAGCACATGAGTTTTCAAGTGTGGGAAGCAAGACGGCAGCAATAGAGAAGCATGATTAGACTATATTATTATCTCTGCACAATCTCTATATTAGCTCAGCAGAACAAGGAACGATTGCAAACAGCATTAAAAGGTAAGGGGTGGGTTATTTCTTTCTTTGTGTTTGTAGAAGTTGCAATGCAGTCCCTTCATCCTGCTCTGATGTCCCTGTGATGAGTGGAGTTGAGGCTGCTAGGTGCACATCTCCCAGTGCTTTTTTTTATTATAGTTATTGGTTCATTCAGTCATACCCTTACTGTATTCCTGCAGTGACTTGTCTCGTTCTCTCTGATCTCAGGTGAAACACATGGGAGACCTGCTGGCTTCTCATATTTGTAAAAGACAAAACCAAACTTCAGATCAGCTCTAATTGACTGATGTTACTCCAGTGTTTTATTTGTATCCTTGCTGTGTTCTAGAACACAGGGTACATGTTGTTCTGTTACGAAGCTGCTGGAATGCACCGAGAAAAAAGAGTTTCTGCTGTTTTTCACAGAAGTCTGCATGTGTCCATTTTCTGAAGAGGGTTCGTGAAAAAAAAAAAAAAAAAAAAACATTTTTTTCTGGTGTTTGACTTTTGCTTGACACTCCACCTCAAATGTCTCTTTAGTTCTGTTATAGTTCTGCTGCTTCGCTAGACAATAATGCCAATCTCTCTGCTTTTATTGAATTCAGAATGCAGGTCTAGGTGTTTGCATTACAAAGTCATATAAGGAGACAGATGATTTACACAAGGGCACAAGACAGACAAGGCAAGCCTGTATTACTCTGTGTATTTCAATAAATCCGGGAGACAAAAAAATTGGTTAACATATTTCCAACACCACTTTATTCCTTGACATTGCCACATTGCTCAGTAAAGCATGTTTCTATTGTACTTTGAAGGATTAATGCAAATAATGATATGTATTCTCTTGCATGACCTTTTAAAGTCTTGTTTCCTTGGATGGACCTGTAGCCATAGCGACGGATCTCTTCCGATAATAAATCGGACCACAGCAGAGAATAAATGCTTAATGTTTGTAATTCCAATACTGTAAAGTGTTTCAACACGCTATCTGGGATTTTTTTTTTTTTTTTTTTTTAATTTAGCTCTGGCCTTGGTAATACTGAATACACTTTATGTAAATTGAAAGCCATGCAAGGAGGAAATGAAAACCTTGTGCGTTAGCAAGTTTAATTTCATATTTTATTATAGGGAATTTGGATCCAATTATTTTTCCCTTGCTGCAAGCTCTCGGAACTTAATGAAAGTTACGTTTAGAGCACCTGATTCGTCAACTTTTCAAGTGCTGCATGAACGATTTAAAATGCTACAAAATGTCTGAACTTAAAATCAGAAGCTAGAGAAGAGGTGGTGAAAAAGAATTACAAACAGTGAAACGTCCATTGCTGGAACAGTAAAGTTTAGGATGCCTTTATGGAATCTGCTATCATTTAATAAAACCACATACACCTGTGAAACACAATGTACATTTCTTCAAAGCTTCAGCAGTTAAGCTTAAAAGAACAACAAGTTGGGTTTAAAAACAGAACAGTAAGGAGTTGTTTAAAGGGTATTTCTGTCACATGTTCTTCCCACAGCAGGACCTGTGAAAGCAAAGCCCTGTTGATCAGGCTCACGTGTTTATAACCGAAGGGGGCACACAGGAATAATACCCCCTGAATCGGTAATGAATTACAAATGACCAATTATTTCTAGCTGCAGTTTTTTTTTTTCAATCCTAGCCCTTCTTCAGTCATTGATTTACTTTAAAGTTCTGGTTTGAAAATGAAAGGGCATGGGGAAACAATCGATCTCTGGCATGACTGACAACTGAAACTTCTGAACCTGATCATTTGCATCTGTGTTTGTGTCCTTTACTTCAAACCAGCCCAGAGAATGATGTGCTACATGCAACGCTGTGGCAGACACAACTGCAGTGCTTAGCAACAGCCTCTATTCACTTGGGAGTTCCTTCAGCTTGATTGACGAGCCCTTTCTGAATCAAAACCATTGGGCGTGATTTTTTATTTTTTTTAATTCTGCTGCTATTTACTGTGCGTGTTATTTAAAGGGTTCTTGGCTAACAGCATGTTTAAAACTGCAGCTACATCTATCCGTTATCAGAACCACTCTCATTGAATGCAGCATTTCAAATGCATGCTGGACAACCAGATAGAACTGCAGACTGAAGCTGCTTAATTTATTTGTTTGTTTATTGTATTTATTTATCAGGGACACACACACTGAGAACATAAGTGTCACTTACAGGACACAAGATGCATTGTTTTTTCAGTGTAGTGAGCAGGCTAATTTCCATTGACAGTCCCTGGGCAGACATGGATGACAACTGTAATAAATCTCCTTATTACTTCTACTCTAAACTATAACAATAACCTCCTGTTGGATACTTGATTTAAAATACATACAACATTAGTCATGAATGACCCGTTAAAAGTACATAACAATCAGCAGCTTACATAATCAAGATACAGTACAATTTACATAATATAAATCTCCAGTGTACACAATTCAAATACAAATGCATCCCGAATAAATTAATGATTGCATAATTGATTATGTTTCAACCAAGCCTCAGGTTTATTACACAATATTTTAAAATAAGACTTTAATTTCTGAAGGAAGTGCGTTCCAGAATAAAGTACCTCTTGTAGAGAGAGCTGTGTTGGTAAATGCTGTTCTAAGCCTTTCCACTCTACTGCTCCCACACACAGCTTCCCCTTTGAGTTTATTGGGATCTTCAGAGAGCTTTTTCGTGAATTCCTTTAAGGGTGGAGTACATAATCCATGCAAAGTTTTAAACACCATTTTTGCATAAGAAAAGTTGATATAATAATCAAAACTCAGCAGTTACTTACTGAAAATGTTACAGTGATGGTATCTCTCAGGTTTTTTATCCAACATTTTTAAAGCATGCTCTTGAAGTGAACGTATTAGTTTAATTAATGACTCACTTGCTTGAGACCAAGAGGTAATCCAATATGATTTGTGTGAAGGTCATAGTGTGCATGAATAGTTCATCAGCTTTGCTGATAGAATTATGCATAACATTTGCTTCATTGTAACTGCCCTACTAACCTTTTGCATGTGCCTAACAAAGTTCAATAATATTTCCTAAAAATGAAACCTCTGGGACTTCTTCATACCTTCCCCATCAATTTGGACTTAATTGCCTTACAGAGAAACACATACTAACCTTTTTTATTATTATTATTTACATCCAAAGTCAGACATGAGAAATGAAGTCAGTTAGGTATATTCTTCATATGCTCTGTGTCTTCATATGTTAACTGTGTCAGATGTCTCCTGTAAATCGAAAAACACAGCCCCAAATTTGCTTTTCTTCTCTAGGCGAAGGCAATTTCATATTCGGTAGAGTACCTGGCTCTAAATCCAAACTGTAACAAATGTAAAAAAATTGCCAGACTCCAAATGATCTATCAACTGACCAGCTGGTACCTTTTCTAAGACTTTAATAATATTGGAAGAGTACTGGTCTAATTGTATTCAGTTGTGCAAGAAACATAAATCCCCGTCTAACTGACAGCTGTTTTTCACCTTGAGAGAGCCATTTTATCACCACACTGAGGGTCATTTAAGTATATTTTGGAATATTGGATTAACATTGCATACAGGCAATTATTGAAACAATTATGTGGAGAATTATAGATGGAACAGTCATGCTAGGCAGTTAATTACTAAAGGGCTGCAATTGTCTGCTCAGTCACTGGAGTTGTTTGAGCTTTTGTCAGACTTCACTTGCCTTCTGCGGATGTGTGGGGGTGGCACGGTATAGTGGAGAAGGGCAGACGGGTGGCACGGTATAGTGGAGAAGGGCAGAGTGTTCATGTTGCCAGGTTGCTGGGTCACTTTTGTAAACTGAAATAAAAAGGGGTAGATTCAGACAGTACATTCTTTTAAAGACAGAACATGTTCTCGCTGTTGCTCTCTCTCCCTGTCGTTTGGTTTATTTCACTGCTTGTATGTATAGGAGATGCTGTTTTGCTGGAGAGCTCTCTCTAAGTGCACCTGTTGCTTGAGCCAGAAATCCATGTGGAGCTCAGTCTAGTGAAACCCCACTGGCTGTGTGCCAGTCACACTGTGTTACCTTCCTCCTCCTCCTCTTTCCTCTCCAGGTAGCAAATAAGCATGTCAACGCTGCTGGAGATAAAGAGCAGCGTGCTGAGGCAGGTACAAAGCCGACAGTCCCTCCTCAGGAAAGCACAGACACCCTCAAGCAGAGAGACCTGGAGAAGCACCGGAGACATCACCAGCGCTGATGGGTGAGTGCCCAGCTTACTTGTTCTTCTGTAAATCAACGCTCAAGAAACCAGCTTTTTGTTTTAGTTTTTATTAAGGGTCTGGTGTTTTATTTTCCCTGTGTTTAAAAAAGAATTGGTTGGAATTTGAGACTTATCAGTTTAGATTAAAAAAAAAAGTGCCCTTTTAATACATGTGTTTTTTAAATGATTTCACATTTAGTTCAAAAGGCAACAAGTAAAAAGAGGATGTAAAAAATATAATCTAAACAGTTTATGTTCCAATAAATAGAGTAAATGAAATCTGTAGAAGTGCTTATGTTACTCTCTAATGCAACAGGAATGCTCTATCATGGGGTTGTCTGGCTTGTTATAATGCATAGATGCCTGTGAATAGACTGCTATTTACTTTTCTGTGTCATTTTGTCTGCAATTGCAATTAAGAGATTGAGTCAGCAGAGGTGACATTTCTCATTTTGTCTATTTAAATAACTCATATTTGACAAGGCATGAATAAAACCCCTTTGCAGGCAGGCTGATAGTTTGCAATGTTATCAGAGCAAAAAAGCAACACTTTGCTGTTAAGAGGCTTCTCAAACAGTAGATTGCTTCTGAAAATGTATTTATTTACTGCAAGGTCATACTGAGACCTCTGTCCAAAGAACCAAAACCGTAAACTAGACATTAGATCATTTATTAGGAATGTTTTCCAATAAAATACACATTTTTATTAAGTCGTACAAAGGTAGTTTTGTATTTGCCTGTCTTGCAGAGTAGCTGTGCTGTAAAATCTTAAAAACAAGATATTTGGATTTTAAAAAGATAACATGCCA
Source organism: Polyodon spathula (assembly GCF_017654505.1). Classification (NCBI taxonomy): domain Eukaryota; kingdom Metazoa; phylum Chordata; class Actinopteri; order Acipenseriformes; family Polyodontidae; genus Polyodon; species Polyodon spathula. The sequence goes on from NC_054551.1 coordinate 2,043,122, forward strand.
GTTAAGGACAGTTGTAAAGTGGCCGTGAGATGCTACAGTTGAGGTTTGCAGTAGAGGGTATAGAGTTGCTCTTGGCTTTTTCTCCTGTGTCAGAAAAAACAGCAGCTCTCTTTACACAAATATTTCTTTGAGACAGATGAGCAATTTTCAAGCAGTCCTGAAGACGCACTTCGTTGTGATTACACTGTGCATCTGGAATAACAAATGAAAAAGCAGTTACCTATGTAATGCTTCTGGTGTTACTTGAAAGTAAAGTGTCTGTAAATCTGTGGACGGTTGGAAACCTGGCTGACTGTTCAGTAGCTGCCCTCTTTTAAAAGCCTTCTAAAAAAAGAGACTCCGAAAATGTGATTTACTCCTTACCAGATAAAGGAGCCGACTTTATTTTCTTCTTTGAAAAACATCATCACCTTTGCATCTCCGAGAGCTAAAACATGTTGCATTAGTATCCGGAAACTGTTTGTGATCTTAATTAGCTGCAGGTCTTTCATAAGGAGGGCTAATGCACTGGCTCCAGCATTTCATGCATACATTTAAAAAAGAAAAGCAAAGTAGGATATAAACTGATGCAGTGCTGCTTTTGTTTGGCTAAGTGCAAACATACAGTATATTGAATGCATTTGTTTCTTTACTTGGATTTTAATTGTGTGATTAGCATTAAAAAGGTATCGGGGGATTTAACACCGTGACTGAATATGAATAACACAGAGGCGACTGTCCTTAGGCCGCTGATGATATTATTCACTTGAATTTTTCAGGCTGACTGACGGTGGTGTGTCAGCTCAGCTTACAGTGTGAATTGATTAGAGCCTTATGAAATCTTTTTTTTAAATGTCTTGTTTTTCATCTGGGAGGCTTGATCATAATTATAATATACAAGAGAGTGAGAGAGATAAAGGGAGGGGGCGCATTTTAGTCAATTAAAGCTTATGCCGTATACAAGAGAAAGCAAGTAGTGAATGCAGTGTTGGATTAAAGGCTAGAGTCTGTCACCAGCCTAAAAAAATCAGTATTGCAGACACCAGCTGGAGAGATGTCTGCATAATAATTAGGGTAGATGGACCTAAAGACAGCAGCTGGCGAGATTTGATGTGACTTCACACACTCCAGATCTAGGTACCGTAATCCCATGTATAATCCTTGCTTTTTCCCAAAAAATTTGCACATCTGGATATTGCATTTCCCCCACCTGCTGTATTTTCAGGATTTTGTGGGTTGCAGTTGAGAAGAATTGTGGGATTTTGATTTGTGTTTCACCTCGGCTCTTGAACAGTGTTGCTATTCAAATCCCTTGTTGAAATGAGATGACTGTTGCACACTGTACTGGCTGGCTGGAATGCCTGTTTGCAGATGATTAGCAGACAATAACATACAGGCTTAGCCATGGACAGGGGTTCACTTAAAGAGGTACCGAGTCTATTTAAAACAATGATGTCACTATGATGCCGTCAGCTCCACAGTAGCTTCTTAATAGATGTGTAATAGCCTGTGTGAGACTGTATTATACTGCAAAGCAAGATATTCAATTTAGTTTACAAACCCTTATACTTTAAGACCTGAGGGGTTGACCAGATTTGGACCCTACCCCGCAACTAAAACACACCTGCTTTAAAAGACCAGCAATCTTCAGTGGGTTACATTTTCAGAAGGGCTATTATTCTCTACTTGCGTCTTCCATCATAAAACATTATATAATTCTGCATTTGTGAAGTCTGTTGATTAGCCGCTTCAGTCAAAGAGACACTCTTAAACATGTGTTAATATGCCAGTGCTGCCTGGAATAACGTTATTGCATGTCTATCTTAGAAACTAAAACCTTGGAATGAATCATTACTTATTGGTTACTGTGCCTTTAACTAATGTGTATAGTTTGTTTGTGCTCTTGAAGTTGTACTTTGGTTGTACTCTTGAAGTTGCGAGGAGGGTGGTGAGCTGTGCCTCAGAGGGATCCAGAGTAGCATGGGTTAACTAGTGGGTACCCGACTCTGTAGATATAGATTGGAACTGTGGAACTAGGCTTAAAACATTTGACCACTGCGTCTGGACTCTCTATGCTGCCTTCTGCGCTGGATTAACATCAAACCAGTCTCCCCAGTGTTACAGTTTACAACACATGGGGTTTAAAAGCCACTGATGTGCTCTAGGCAACATGTTTTGTTAGCTTTTGTGCTTGTGTTACAACATCGTCATGCACATGTTTTCATGGCTTTTTTGCATTTTTTTCGGGAAGAATAAATCTAATTTCACTTCCTTATGACAGCTTCTCTCCTCCATAAAAATGTTAATGATCTCATTAGTGTCCTCGCGGGTGCTCGGAATCGAATTGTGAACTCTTGAGGTGAGCCTCAACTTTATAGCTGAGGGGAGTAGGAAGGGGTTGTATTTGGGTGTTTGCAGACTCGGTAGGCAGCGTGCTGACCTTTGGGCTTCAAGGTCATAGATAGTTTCGTGTGTTGGGGGAGGAGGCGGCAGTCACAGTGGGGCTACATCACATGAGAGAGTTGCACAGGCATTGAAAATTACTGATGAAACCAAACATTATCACAGTTTCGCATTATTGGCAAACTGTCCAAAAATGACAGTATTATTTAATCACAGAAGCAAGTGGTTACCAGTACCTAATGAGCTCCACAATGACAGGAAGCAAACACAGCGATACAAATAGAAACACCATTCACTGCGTAGGAGTGACACTGGAAATATAGCATTAACAATAAGGAATTTCTGGATTCATTGGCGTTTTAAAATCGTGTTGTGCTGGGAGGGTGGAGCAGATCTGAAACTCCAAACCCTCTAATTAATAAACAGCATGTTTAACCCATCGGGGCGATTCAGCTAAGGCAAGTTTACTGTTTCCATTTCCAATAGGACCTGGTTATATTTTTCTGATTGGAATGGGACTGGTCATCTTTAATAGCTCATTTATTACAGAATCCAATAACCCGGCTTCTGATAACCAACCCATGTTTACCAGCGTCTGGCGCTGTTTGAGGGCCCACACTTGGTTTAAGGTTAGCTAAGCTTGTATCTGGAAAGAAAACAAGGATATTTATTGAGCTGCTGAGTTTGTCTTGGTCTTGGCCCCTATGCAATTACGCTGCCAGTATTTTAGTGGCTGTTTTGCATGCAAACTCCTGTCACCCCCAATGCCTTGGAAATTTAAAAAAAAAAATTTAAATTATGTTCTGTTTTTGTTTTTGCTTCTGTTTATATTAACTACAGTCAGTACATAAAGCAATGCGTTATTGATTAAATCTGTAGATAGGATTGTAATTGTCAGTGCGGATGGAAAGTAAATAAGCTGTAAAGAACTCCGCTGGAGCTGAAGAGGAAGGAATGATGTAGGTCACTTATCTTTCTCAGCCGTGGAAATATACCATTCTGTTGAAAATCATGGTGCGTTATACACAAGTCCCCACTCTCTCAATTCTAGTGCTAGGAGTTATTTAAACACACTTGACCTTGGATTCAAGTGAATTAAAAGAGCTCATCCACTTCAATCCAGTACCAATGTACTGCAGAACAGAATACATTTGTTAATTTGGAAAAGCCTAAAGGTTAAATAGATGCAAATGCAGTGGGCGGTTTCCTTTTTCCATCCTGTTTGGTAACCACTCAGAGTTGTTTTTCTACACTACTGAGATTGTAGAGCACCAATGATTCTTCCTGCAAGCTCAAAGCCAAGTAGAGACGCCTATAGAGAACAGAAATCCATTCAATCTGTCCAGAAAAAAAAACAGAAAGCATGCCCAGCTCTGGCCAAAACCTTTGCACCCCCTCACACCCCCCCCCCCCCCCCCCATATAGAATTAACTCATTGTGCTTCATAAAGTCGAGTGAAACCTGCAGAATAAAGCATATTAGCATATTAAAAAATGTGACATTTCGAAATCTAACATGCAATACTTGTGCTACTATTATTGTTTTTTTGAGTTGTCTCAATCCTGAAATTCTAGCTGATGCAAAACTTTTGGCCATAGCTGTACAGTCATCTATACAGGTTCCGCTCTCTCTCTCTCTCTCTCTCTCTCTCTCTATATATATATATATATATATATATATATATATATATATATAAAATATATAGAAAACTATTTGAAAAACTGGAGAGCAACAGCTGAAGTTGAAGATTAAGAAAAATTAATCTGAAAACGTTAGGGACTGTAGTCTTTTTAATGTGAACGTTTTAGTCGTGAGGGCTTCCCTTTTAAAACCTGTGTAAGCTAAGGTGTGTGGGAGGCAGCCAGTCTCCTAGCAACGGTGTAATAGATTTGTTGTGTGAGATCTGTGCAAGCAAGGAAATCTTGGCGGTCCAGATGGCTGGGCCTCGGGATTTGCAAATAAAGGTGATTGCTCCGAAGGCATCTGATCGAACAGTTACTAACACAACATCTCAAAACGATAGGACTGGAGCAGCTGCCTGTTCAAATTAACCACAAGGTTACAGATGGCAAAACAAAAAAATAATTATCATTTTACTTGGTGGAGAAGTGTTTATTGCCAGCCTTTGAAAGAAGAAGCGAATGTTATAGGTAACAGAGGCCAGTGTTTTGTACTGCTGTGCAGTAATGTGTGTGTAAAACTGAAGCCACTCACCTACCCACTCGCCCACATTCATAAATTAATTCAGTCTAAATATAAGAAGACTGTCTTCCATCATGAATATGCACAGCAGAATTATCAAGCTGGTCTTCTAAACACATCCTCAGCTTTCTCTGCATGAAATGAAACCTCCACAAGTCACTGTACATTGCACTGTCCAGGACTAGCCAATGTTGACCCTTCCACTCCTGGTCTTTGTTCCAACCCTGTTTTGAATTGTTTAATTGGACCAATTAAACCTCCGTCCAAACCCTGACCTAGCGTTCACACTTTTAGCCACAGGCACAAGAGTATTTTTGACACATCGAACACAGGGTATTTCAAAGTGGGCGACGCAGAGCTGTCATTGTCCTATGGTAGACATTCTCTGAAGTTTTAATTTTTAAATAAAAAAAAGTATAGTTTTTAAAACTGTTTTTAATCAATGTGCCCTGGTTCTGAGCTGAGCTTTGGAAATCTGGTCACCCTAGGGAAGACATACCGCTCTCAACTAGTTATGATTTCCCCAATAAATTGTAACCGTAACCCACTCAAATCGGGTATGCAGAACAATCGCGTCCACCCTAATTGAAAAATCAGTACACAGTCTTTTCTGCTTTAACTGCATGACTCAGCGGTGTTTGGGTTCAATTTGCACGTTCAGTTTTTCTTGTCATAGGCTGGCCACTTATTTATGGAAAATAATTTTGCTTTGGAGCACCTTGCAAACAATACTGTAACAACGTTTCTGTGGCCTGTAGTGCTGTATCGGACAGGCTTCACAATATGCTTATGGGAATGATGACAGTGTTATTTAGATGCCTTTCTCTTAATATTTGCTTATTAAAGTAGGCAGGTGGTTGTTGTAACATCGCATTGTTTGTTTGTTTTGTACATTCTAAAGAGGCTGGCTGCTTTGATTCACATACATGTATTTTAATGGGGAGGGGTCATGTCTTTCTTTCAATGTTAATTGGAGTTTAAAGGTGGATGATCCTTGATAAAATCGAACCGTTTCTTTACTGAGGCATGCATACCAAGAGCAGCTGGCCCATGCTGAAAATTTGTAGCTAATTTTGTAGCTTAGTTGGACCATTTCATTTTATGAGGTAGCGGCTTTTTTTTCTCCATTTGAAGCCGGAAACCTAACCGCATTTATTAATGAATGTTATTAATGGCTCTTTGTAAGTAGCGGGGCGAACATCAAATGTGTTTTCATGACCTTCTCCTCTGGGACCGACATAATGGGATAAGCTGAGACCAGACACACAAACAGAATTTATAAGAGGTGAAGTAACCAGAAAAGACCTAGCATACTGATGAAAGCACGATAAAGATGCGTATTGCTTGTTTCAACTTATTTAAGCACAGACGGGAAAAGAAATCCAAAAGACCAAAGAACAAAACTACTGTTAAGGGAGACTGTATAACTTTATTTTACTTGTATCATCTTAAACTTTGGCCCCTGCATTACAGCAACATTTATGGACTCTGAAAATCACCCCTTTTAGGAAGCTTTGGCTGCGTAACTTTAAAAATATGTTCCACCATGCTTTTAGCATTCATTACAATGCAGGAGGTTGTTATCTACTCAGAATGGAAGGGGCCATTTCAATATTCAAAACGTTTCTCGTTGAACTTTCTTGAAGTGTCTTTTCGTATTTCTAAATTTAACAAGCTGTAACCCTTGTCTTTTCCAGGGGTGACGGAGGGAACGGTGAGTTTTTTGAACGGATGAAAAGCATTCTTCAAAAACAAGAAAACATGCAGCGCTCTGCCCAAAGCGAGGTATGTGAGTGACAGCCATTTGTGTTCCAGGCTCTCATTTGGAACAGCGCCTTGCTAGAAGCTGTCACTTTTATCAAATCAAAGGGCTACTTTTATATCATCTACATTGTTGTGATATTCAATGAAGGCTCAGATCCTTTAATAGACTAAACATGAAAAAAAGAGACTGGGTTTAATATGTATAGGCATATTTCTATTTTGCATGTTTACTTTTGCAGTTATTTCAACTTTTACTGACAGTTCGCCAGAACAGTATTCAATTCCAGTGGTTTGCAATGTATAGAGATGCTGCAAAAGGTGGAAACGTTAAAAAATTAAATTAAAAAATTTAAAAAATGCAAGATTCTCTAACCAGAACATTATATCCATCTGTTTCGGAGGTGAAACTTCACTAAATTGTGGTTGGTTTATAGCGGACTCTTAACTGGGATTGACTGCTGCTGGCATCCTCTTCTATTGATTTATTAGACTGTGTGTTACTGGAAAAGGTCAGGTCCCAGGTGAGCTCAAAGACTGCAGGTGCTGTGGGAGGAAGTTTTAAAATATCAAATTAAGCTGCTCAGAGCTTACAGGCAGCCGTCTCGTCTGGTCAGAGATGCTCCCAAGGCCATGGCTAAAAGAGGACGGCGTTTTATAACACAAACACATAGGAGAGAAAGGCTGGAAACTTGGAGCAATAAGACGGCTTTTATTTTCCTGCCCTTTCACGACATCAGAATCTTCGAGGGGAGGTGTACATGTGTTCTTTATTAGGATGCTGTGTGTTCTGTGTCTGGAGGTGTGATTGAGCAGAGCCAGGGAGTAACGCAGGTCAGAAAGAACATCACAGACAGCATCATATACAGCATTAGGCTATTCTCTGATAAACTGGATGGCCACTCCCTGTGCACTACCTGTCATAAATGTTCAGAATTCATTCCTCTTTACTTAAAAGACATTTCAAAATATTCTAAATGGTAACCATGATGTCTTGCATATGCACCCTATATAATGCAAAGTGATACATTTCTAGCACATTCCCTTCCTGGACACAGGGTCCCCTGGAGAGCAGGGCTCCACCCCCACCAGAGACCCCAGGACAGAGCCGAGCTGCAGAGAGACCCAGCTTAACAAGGAGAGAGGTGAGTGGGGCGGGCACAGCTGCCCTGGGCAGAATGGAGCGCGGGGAGGATAATGAGCCAGCCTGTTTAATAACCGCAGCACTATCAGTCCACATGCAATTATCTAATGATCCTGATTCCACCATTGACTTGTATTGTGTTCAGCTAATTCAAGGGTAAATTAAGCAATTAGAGTTGTTCTCTTGGTTTGGGTCCTGTCTAGTTAATTGCAGCAGTGCCTACACTGAATGGGTGTTTTGTGAGCAGATACTGTAGCACCGTGCTATCTTCATCCTGATGATTTACCAAAGTCAAAAGAGAAACTGGAGAGAGTGGGAGGCTACAGGCTTATTACTGGGTAGATAAATAACCTGCATACAGAACAGTCTGTCCTCAACAATCTCCGTTCCACTGATCAGCCTGCGTAGGGTCTGTTGAGATTAATAAATCATTCAAACCATTACACCCTTTCTTGCGTTTAACATCTTTTTCATAGGCAGAAATACAGAGGAGGGCACTGATTATAAAATTGCGTTTTATTCTGAACATTTAGATCTTTATTGGGAACATTCAGATGTGCCGCTGCTTTATCAGTCATCAGAGTGCAGTCTGGGCACAGTGTGAAAGTGGCAGTCAGACATGTGGGTGAAAGCCTGTGCTGCTTGTCTCCACAGCTGGACCTGCTGTATGAAGAGGGTCTGTACACCACGGTGAACCGGGTCGGTGTGGCCTCAGGGGAGTATGTCACCAGCGAGGGAGAGCTCTTCAGATACCTGCAGGAGGTGAGCACAGACGTGGCTCTGCTGTCTGAGTCACTCGAGTCATTGCCACAGTGAAGGGAGAGACTGTGGGTTGGATTGGTTTTACCCGATTCGGATTTTCAAAGGAGAAAAACACCTGTTCATTTTAACAAAACTAGAACCAAACAACTACCATAAGGACATAAGAATATGTGTTATGTATTCCAAAATCTCTTAACCCCTTCAGGTACACAAGGAACTGAGCTGCTGTTCAAACGGTTTCTTCTTAAAATACATTTCAGGGTGACTCAAGTATCAGGAGAGAAGTGCCCATTTGGATGACGAAATTTTAAACCCTGTTTCTTGCACTTCATTGCAATAAAAATAAAAAATAAAGTTAGTAACATTTGTATTTGTGGGATACATATGTCCCTTGTAGCTAAAAGGGTTCAACTCTCAGAACTGTTCATTCTGTGTCCCCAGGTGTTCAAAGTAGGACCAGATGAACATGATGTCATTCTACAGAGAGTCAAGGAGGCAAAGGTAACATCTGTCATTGTGGTCAAGGTTGACAGGAGAGTGGTGAGGGGGAGGGAGGGGGAGAATTCCCTTTCGTTACTTATGGTATTCAGTTTATCCCTTTGGAAAACTTGCCAGGTCCAAGAGAAGGGGAATCCATTCTTTTCATTTTTTCCCAGTATTTTATTACTATGTTTATCTTGGGCTGTGTCCAATAGAAACCATGATGGTTTTAAATAAAAGTAATTGTGGCACATCCAGTAAGGGCGCTCCGCCTGGAGTGCAGGATGCGCCCTATAGGCGAACGCAGGTTCGAATCCAGGCTATGTCACTGCCGGCCGTGACCGGGGGTTCCTAGGGGCGGGGCACAATTGGCCGAGCGCCGCCTGGGTAGGGAGGGGTTAGGTCGGCAGGGGAATCCACGGTTCACCTCGCACCAGCGCCCCCTGTGGCTGATAGGGCGCCTGCAGGTCTGTAGTGGAGCCATTCAGATCTGTGTTGTCCTCCGGCACTATAGGTCTGGTGGCTTCGCTGTGGATCCGCAGTGCAAAAAATGACGGGTTGGCAGGAGCACGTTTCGGAGGACTTGCGTTCCAGCCCCCGTTTCCCGAGTTGCCAGGGCATTTGCAACAGTGAACCAGGATAAAAATAAAAATTGGGCATTCCAGATTGGAGAGAAAACTGGGGTAAAAACTATTGGCGATGCAAAAGAAAAAAGAAATAGAGCCCTGTGACATTTTACTTCTAACACTTTTAAAGATCAAATACAGTCATTTAAAAAAAAACAGTCTCTTGCAGCGAGGGGTTGGTTTACACATGACCCTGGAGCACAAAGTGCTCTTTTCATTATCTAAACAGCAGCAGGGCTTGGATCTGTCACATTGAATAGACAGCATGTTTTTAATAGACTCTCTCAATGAGGAACGGTGCCAGCCTTTTCTTTCACAGGTCTATTCTTCAAGCCTCTTTTTAAAAAGACACTGACCCTGGTTTTCTCAGTTTCTTTATATCCCCCTGACCCACACACACTGATTGTCTGAAGCAGATGAATAGATTGTAGCACATTGCATCTCCCCCGTTTGTGCATCAGTGCCAGTTTCCAGCAATTTAAAGTGCCTGTGCTTGCCCTGTACGTTTCTGCAGCTGGCTGAGTGATCAAATTTACTTTATAGCACATTCCTGAAAGCCCTGGAAGTAAAAACTATTCTGTGTCAGTGCCCAAGGTTGGAGTAATATGCACCCTAGTTCAAAACTTTTTTTAGGTGTTGCACCTATTCTCCCAGTACTGCAGAGTATAATGACTTTGCAGCATCACACTACAACTCATCTGTGTGAAGTTTATACTCCTGTGAGATGAAATGCAGAACCCCCAGCAGAACCATAATCAATGGATGTGGGACACCTATTACCAGAGGTGCGATACAGTGATACAGTAACGGATTGCTGGAGTGTATTGGTTCATAACACCATGACTCTGTTGGTTGGTTAAAAGATGGACCAATTGTTGCCTTTAGAGAGTGTTTAAAACTTGACTTGCTTGATAAGCCTCCTTTCTCATGTTCTGATTCTAACTGCCCCATTCTGTTTCCCTCAGCGCGCGAGTTACGCTTTAAAAGTCTCTGTCATGGAAGGGAAAAATCTCCTGGCAAAAGACGCCAATGGTAAGGCCTTTCAACCAGCTACTGTACTTGTTTTAAATTTGTAAAATGCATTTGAAAGAATTGTGCATGTTTTAACAGTGTAAGCATAAGAACTTGTTCTGTGTTGCAAGTGAATGTTTTTATAACCTCCATTCTTATGCATGGAAAGCATCTCTGATAGAGATGCAGTGTTTGAGATTCCTATTGGACTGCAGGAGCTGGCAGATTAGCATGGTGTTCTGTCGGCTGAGCTGCCCTCTTCTTTTGGGTCATGAATACACGACTGCTGCTACTCACAGGATTGATTGAAGCGTATTCTGCTTCGATGCAGATACAATGGAGACCTTTAAAGAAACTTGCATGCAGAAGTAATACAAAGGCTTGCATGCAGAAGTAATACAAAGGCTTGCATGCAGAAGTAATACAAAGGCTTGCATGCAGAAGTAATACAAAGGCTTGCATGCAGAAGTAATACAAAGGCTTGCATGCAGAAGTAATACAATTGGGTTCATTGCTTAACCACTCATTTAATTTGTTTTACATCCAGTTTCATTTACTGAGCACTTTTTACATTTGCTTGACACACATCTTTATTTATTTTACGCTCCTGTTTCACTCGCTTTACGCTGCTCTTTCATTACGTTGCAGGGTACAGCGATCCGTACTGCATGCTGGGGATTCTTTTGGGACAAAGCCCCAAAGAAACAGAGGAGAAGAAGGAGAGGAAATTCAGCTTCCGGAAGAAAAAGGACAAGTTTGAGAAGCGATCCAGCATCCGGGAAGTCCTGCCTGCCAGATACATCCAGGTCACAGAAGTGAAGCCGGAGACCCTGAACCCAGTGTGGAACGAGCACTTTGTCTTGTAAGTCCTTTCAGAGGGCGTGGGCTCTCTATATTATGCACTTGTTTTCCTCATCTGAATCTGAAGACAATGTGTTTTAAATTAAAACCGACATTGCAGAGCACTTAGTCCCACCCCCAGTGAGAGACTTAAAAAAAATCCCAAGAATGTTCCCCCCTTCATACTGTGCTTCTCCATGTCAGTATTTTTCACTAATGTACAGTATGTGCTTCTGTTTTGCAGTGAAATAGATGACGTGTACAGCGATCAGCTCCACTTGGACATATGGTGAGATACTAGCAATCTATACCCTGTAAAATGCTTTAATCAGGCAATGCGACTGCAGATGGAGGTACTCTGTCCTTTAGCCAAGGGAGGAGTGGGAGGAGGAGGAATTATGTACTGGTATGTCATAATCCTATCCCTTGAGTTTGATTGCTGTTATAAAACGGCGTGGTTTGTGGTGCGTTAGAGCTAAACATATCCCCCCCAAAGAGTCCACATGTAGCTCTTGTGTTTTCCAGGGATCACGATGATGACGTGTCTGTGTCCGAGGCCTGCAAGAAGCTCAATGAAATCAGCGGCTTCAAAGGCATGGGCAGGTGAAAGCACAGGAATGCATGGTAGAGAAGCGCGACTGGTGGGGGAGAAAAACCATGGGAGACTGTGGTAAAGCATGGGTGCCTTGCAGATCTAGAAAAGTCATACATTGTAGGCAGTTGATTGATGGTCAAACTTACAGTCAACCGCATCATGACACAATGTATCAGTGTAACAAACAAACCATTTTCAATTGCAGTGCATGTTTTCCTTCGTAAGTACAGGCAGCGGGTGGAAAGTGTTTTTATCTTGCCGGAGCGTTCATTGTGTGAGTGGTCTCCTTGCTGGAGCGCTCAGTGTATGTGGTCTCCTTGCTGGAGCGTTCAGTGTGTAAGTGGTCTCTTTGCTAGAGCGCTCAGTGTATGTGGTCTGTTTGCTAGAGTGCTCAGTGTATGTGGTCTCTTTGCTAGAGTGCTCAGTGTATGTGGTCTCTTTGCTAGAGTGCTCAGTGTATGTGGTCTCTTTGCTGGAGTGCTCAGTGTATGTGGTCTCCTTGCTGGAGCGTTCAGTGTGTAAGTGGTCTCCTTGCTAGAGCGCTCAGTGTATCTGGTCTCCTTGCTAGAGCGCTCAGTGTATGTGGTCTCTTTGCTGGAGTACTCAGTGTATGTGGTCTCCTTGCTGGAGCGTTCAGTGTGTAAGTGGTCTCCTTGCTAGAGCGCTCAGTGTATGTGGTCTCCTTGCTGGAGCATTCAGTGTGTAAGTGGTCTCCTTGCTAGAGCGCTCAGTGTATCTGGTCTCCTTGCTGGAGCGTTCAGTGTATGTGGTCTCTTTGCTGGAGTGCTCAGTGTATAAGTGGTTTCTGGCAGGTATTTCAAACAGATCGCCAAGTCAGTGAGAGCCAACGGGACAGCGGGTGCTGCGGTGGAGGAGAACGTGGACGATTTCCTGGGCTGTCTGAACATCTCCATTCACGTAAGTGTCTTAGATACGCGCAGTATGCCATGGAATGAAGGGCACTATATAAAAATACATTTGTATTGTATTAGAACTTTATCACTTGGCCAAAACTACTCTCTGCAGACGTTTCTGATCATGATTTTTTATTTTTTTTTTAAATGGTAACCTCACACCTGCACTGTAGGAGATTCCTGTGGCCGGGGTGGACAGATGGTTTAAACTGGAGCCTCGATCCAGCACGTCCAGTGTGCAAGGAGAGTGCCGTCTCCTTCTGAAACTGATCACAACCCAGGTAGGAACACAGGCTAAGAACATGACAGGGCTGTGCTGTGGCAATGCTTCATTCGTCAATAGATACATCTATTGATTTTGCGTTCCCCTTGCAATAGCAGCAACTCAGTGTACTCTGTATTAAACAATAGAGCTGAAAAGCATGCTGTGTTTCTGCAGAGGGACACTGTTCTAAGCAAGAAGGATTCGTACACAATCATTCATGAGATGCTGCTGTGCCAGATCCTGGAATATGAGCATGCGCAGGTTGGGGTAAGCATGTCAGGACAATGTTGTTTCTCTTGGTTTGCTGAGTCTACACCGGTAGCGACAATGTGTTTCTTCTTCTTCTTGCTCATATAGATGGAGCCCTACAACTGGAGCGGAGACCTCAGCAAGCCAGCCTGGACCGTGCTGTCCCACCATGCAGTACAGACCGACCTTTCCCCTCTACAGCAGGCCATCATGTAAGTCCGGGGCAGACGATTTCCTTGTCTGATGGTAACAAGTCCTCTTCGCTCTTGTTGCGGAGCGAGCTGTTCTGAGCTCCCAGTGGTGAGCGTGTTTCCCTTCGTAAGACCTGCCATTTTGTCTGTTCTTCTCCTCCTGCAGCCGGTGGCAGTCCTACAGCAAACACCACCAGGTTCAGAGCATGGACTATAGCTTTCTGCTGGAGCTGCTGCGGTCCATTGAAGACAAGTGGAACCCTGCAGCGCTCCACAGAGAACTGGTGAGCAACTAAATTTACTTGGAATGGAAAAAACACTAGTAGCAATAAACATCCTTCTTCCGGCCTGTAATTAAATGTCTTGAGTTAATTCGTTTTGTTTTAGTACGTTTGCTTGGTGCTTATATTCTCCTGTTGTGTGTTCTTCAGGAGCAGAGTCTGGCGGAGAGCTTCAGCGTCTTCACAGAGTACTGCCTGGCGCTGCTGAAGAGGATGAGAGAGGTGTTCCCTGTCACCAGCACCAGCGCCATCAAACGCTTTGACTTCCTCCTGAGGTAAACCTGTGCCTGTGTCACATGGTAGATCTTGCCCCATGTCACTTCGTTCCCGCTGGGTAAACTACAACAGCTAGCAGCCAAGGCAGATCTTCCCTGGCAGACGGGGTGCAATGGTTTTGAACTTTGAAAAGTCATCAAGGTGTAACTACGCATAATCACATGTCCCTCATTGTACTTGGAAAATGTGACGGGGGACGGGGGGTGAATCTACCATGTGGCACCTGCAATCCCTACTTTAATGCAATACCTGGAGATGAAAATGATAAGAAATCCGAGCCAAGTAGTTTCGGATTGTGCTTTTTTCCATGTGCTGAATGTACTTAGTGATATGTGCAGTTCCTGATCACTGAAGAAAGCACATTGGTCTACTCCTGTTCTTTTGCAATTCTGATTTGAGTGTTTTAAAGTTATGCCAGATGAAAATGACACAACTGATTGGGTTGCTTCTGTATATGTTTTCAATGTATGTTATGTTTTTACCAGGGGCTTCAGGAAGGGCATAAAATGAGGGTAGAACTCAGGCACAGATTAACTAAGGTTAGTGTTTGCTAAACCGACATTGCACTTGTTGTCTTGCAGATGTCTTGGTCAGATTCACAGCATGCAGGCTTTCAAGAGGGTGTGCCCGTTCCGTAATGAGCTTCAGGTGGAGATCACCGCTGTGGTGAAGGTACAGTGTTCTGCTCAGCCATTGTCAGATCAATGCGAGAAGTTCAGCTCCTCTAGGAAGCGATACTATTAACGACAAGTGCCAAGCATGAAATTAAAAGTTTTTTGTTTGTATATGTTGCAGAGGAGCACACTGGAATGGTACGAAGCCACAATTTCCAGTTTCAAACCGGAAGACAGTGTAAGACTCGTTGTTTAAATGTCGTTTCCATGCACTTTTTTGAAGTTAAACTGTTACAACTCCTCATATACAAGTTTACCACAGTATTTTACAGTATGCTTGCCCTTTTTCCATGTATGCATTTACCATAGATTACCATGGTTTGCCGTGTTTTTAAAATATGCTTTAGCATACCTCTCTGTGCTTGACCATGCTTTCAGTGTGCCTCATTACACTTTGCTATGCGTTTACTATGCAGAGCTTTTCTAAGGGTCCTTTACTACTGGAATAAACTGTGGAGATCATTCATTTGTTTTGTGTTTTGCAGACTCTAGAAGCTCAGTTGAGAATCCTGGTGCAGGTGGTTGATGCCGTCCATGTGGATGTACATAGAAGTCAGAATGTGTACAACAAGCTGTTTATCAGGTACTTAGGATAAGCTCATATTGAGGCAAGTTTGCTTATAGACAAGTGAGATTGTGTTGATGCAGGGATGGCAAAAAGACTCACACTGCATAGCAGTTTGATCCATTCTTGGTTCTATTATAGTTTTTAATAAGACTCACCTGAGCTGGTTACCTGTGCACTGTGGCTAATCAAGCTTGCATTAACACCTGGGTTGGGTGACACTGCTATGCAATTATTTCCATCTCTGTCCTATTGTTTTTTATCCATTTTTTTTTTTTTAAGAATGGCAATAGGAAGAAAGTGACTGTAAATACAGCAGAGATAGAGATTGGATGAGAGAAGTGTTGCTGTACGTGTGATAATGTCTGTTATAATTAGTATTTAGTTCATTAATAATTGTCCTCCCTTTTTAAAAACAGAGCGTTGTGGTACGCTTAAAGTGAAACAACTCCTTTTTATCATTTGGATTCCCTTTTTTTTTCTCCTTTTTTCCTTAATCCTTAAATATCTGTATCGGAGAGAGATCGACTCCCAGGGATAAGAATCCTGGGCTTGTGCCTGCTTATCTTTGATTGACCTCACTTCACGGTGGCTCACACAGGGGGGAGTATTGACAGGCTGTGTTTATCTCCCCCTTGCAGCACCATGAAGGTAGATTACTACAGTATCACTTATCGGCAGCTGGAGAAACTGGTAAGAGTTTGACAAAGAGCAACGAAGGAGAGAGCCGTTCCCATTACAACACACCCTAATCCCTGCCCTGCGGCTTTCTTTTTAACTAGAAGTGTTGTTATCGTTATTACTGGAATTTAGATGAGAATTGATACTGTGGATAAAATCAATGCTTCTTTAAAGTGCCACTGCATTCCATTGAGTGTTAAGGGATTGCTACTTAGCACATAGTGCAACCTGGTGGCAGTATTGTAATAGAACAACTGGTTTAAAAATAGTAATTTTCTGATATGTTATAGGCAGGTGGGTTTTAGTGCCAGGTTAATGAAACCCTGCCTGTGTGTGTGGTGATCTTGCCCACTGTTTGTGCTTCAGGCTGCTGATGATGTCAGCGCTGCCATGGAAAGAGTTTGTGGAACTCTGGAGCAGGAAGGAGCCAAGATGACACAGAGTATGGGGGAGACATTGTTTGAGCTCTACATTACCCTGAAAGCTTTGAAACAGTATCGCGAATTCCTACCTCTAAAGTGAGTGGCACAAATATGACTGGAAACACATTGCAACTTTTTATTTAAATGATGATGATCAATGGAGAAATTAATTGGCAGAGTTGAGCGGGTGAATTTGTATAGAATAGTCAAGCTGCCTTGTTTTGTAAGATTCATCCTATCTATCCTACAGGTGAGTTCTAAGGGGTTTAGTAAGTAACAGATCTGAACAACAGTACCAGGTGTCCTACCCAAGTTAAATCAGCCCCAATTCTGAATTCTGATCACAACCAGGATGTCGTAGGGAAACTTGTAAGAGCAAGCAGAACTGGACAAGGTAAACTAGCCAGAACTGTAGTAAATTCATTCATGTTTTATTATCCAGGGACGCCAAATCGCTGGCTCTGTGTGGGTTCCACGAGTGGTTCAAAACCTCCATTCACAAGTGGCTGCAGATCGTGCACGAGAAGTCCTGCGACAAAATCAGGAAGGTGGTGGAGGTGGACAAGGTGGGTGGGATCTTTCAATCCAGACTGGGGGTCTCCCTGAGCTCCAGACCAGGGAGGCAGAGAAGGGGCTGTGTATCCCAGACCTAATCTAATCAGGCTCACTGCACTGATTACTCCCTTCACCCACGCCTGGAAACAGCAGAGCGTTCAACTTCCCTGGTGTGGAGTCAGGAGAGAGCCCAGAAAAGGGGTGAACCACAGGGGATGTCTTTATCTGTTATAACATGTTTATTCTTCTTCGTCATTGTGTGTGTTTTGGGTCAGCTGGAACACGTGGACGCCCTGTCGAAGCACAGTAGCTCTGCCGTGGACGTGACCACCTGCTTCAATCAGGTCACGGAGTTCTGGGTGCAGCTAGCCTGGCCTGACTCTGCAGGGGCCTTTGTTTTTGTAACACGACTTACAGCTGTGAGTAAAAGCGCTCCATCAGCATCTTCGTCGTCTGTCTTTATGGTACAGAGCGTTTCTCATCATGAACTGCAGCAACGTAAACTGTTTGTGAAAAGATTAGCAACATTTAGCAACATCGTGCCCAAGTCACATAACTTTGTACAGGCTGTTTTACATGATTGATTGATTAAGTTTGCAGTAATTACAACTTTTTTTTCAGTTAAATTTTTTAATGCCTGCCAGAGAATGCTTATAAAGCTCATCTTTTGTTCCCCTCCCTCAATTGCAGGACGTGTGCAGCGCGGCGGTTTGTTATTCTGAACTGATCAAACGCAAAATTGAGAAAAGCCAGCATGGTCTAGAGAACAAACACCTAACAAACCAGGTAACCTGTCGGTCATGTTCACTCATCTATGGACTAGGGAGGGAATCCACTGTGCAATGCAATACAACGACAGCACTGTGCTCATCACATTGCTTAAGGCAGGGTGATTAACCCTAGCATGGAAACCCTTAGATTTCTGCTCTTAGTAGTATCTTCATGTTCTCTTTATTTATGTATAAGAGACTCTATTGCATGTGTGCCTGTGTAATGCGTGATCAGCGACTTGACTAGAACACTTATTAAACTAGAAACTAAAATCTGATTTCCGCAGGTCTTGAGTACTATACTGTATCTTTTACCATATCTGATGAGAATCTGAATCTCGCCATCCCACCACACATTCCCAGTTTCCTCGGTTCTCATTCCTTGCTTTCACTCCGCTCCTCTCAGCTCTGCATTGCTCTGAACAATATCGAGCATGTGCGCAAGTTCCTCGGGAATCTGCCCCGCAGTATGGACTGGAAGTCCTTGGAAGCTGCCATGCAGGAGTCCTGCGGGCTGGAGGCGAAGGAGCAGGTTCAGAAAACCCTGAACGCTCAGCTGCTCAGCACTGACCTGGACCTGCAGCGCGAGGTGAAGCGCATGATAGCACACCTTACCGACAAGGTAACCACGGGCCTCTCCAACACAGGATTCTATTGCAGGCATGATCTGCAAGTGTCACGGGAACCCAAACCCACTTCAGAAAGCATGCCAGCACAGTCCTGTTAGTCCTCAGCCATGTTCGATGTTAAATCTCATAATAAGTACCCAATGCAATACCCATGCTTGCCACTGTGATTAGTGACGCTGAGTGTGGGCTGTCTGGAATAGGTTGCTAAGCTACGTTGGTTCTTCTATCTGCAGGATGTGACAATGACAGACTGCTCTCTTGTTTTACGTTGCTTACAGATGGTTTATGATTTAAAGAAATACATCCAGCACATCAGCCTGTCGCCAGACTCCATACACAACGATGATGTAAGTGGTTTTTCTTACCTTTACAATTTAGACCGATTCTGATGTACAGCTTTCTGTATGTAACTTGAGATCAAACTAAATGTAAATGTAAAAACACGTTGGACAAATGAATCAAGTGAAAACTGATAAAACTGGTGGGTGCTGTTAAATACCCAATGGCTGTCTTCTCCTTGCAGGCTGTCTCTCCGTTAATGAAGTACCTGGATGATACCTTAGTAATACTGAGCGAGTCCTTGGTGAAAGAGAATCTCGACAGGTGTGTGTGCATTTTCCTGTGTTACATCACATACAGAAGTGGGATTGTTAATTAAGAAAAACAGCCCGGCTGCACTCCTGAGACTGCACTTGGAATTCATTCCAACTGCAGTTTACAAGAACAGAGTTGGAATTGCAGTCAGATGTCAGTTTAGTATTGGTTTCATATGGTACACACCCACACAGTGGCAGCATGCCTGGGCAACAGAAGGGAACTGTGAATCATTCTTCAGAAAACATGCTCAGTTTGACACTAAAATAGAATGGCACGGTTGTCAATAAACCACACCATTCACAACACAGTTCATGCACTTCCTCTGTCTTTGACTGCATCCTCCAAAGCTAAGGAGGCATGCCTATTCCCCCTTTCAAACCTGTTTCCATTATGCCAAAAAGGCACGTTTCTGTTGGGACCTGCAGCAGAAGGAGGTTATGTATAGCACTGCAAAGCTCTGTTGCAGCTCGGAATTTGATTAAGAAAAGATTTTATACTGATTTATTTAATTACTGAAATGGGGGAACAGCATCTGTGACAATACAATAACATTTTCTCTTTTTTTTTTTTTCTTCTAGGGTGTTGCGAGGGCTGTGGACCCTGTTGCTAAAGCTCATCCTGGAAACTGTGGCTGAGAACAGAGGCGTGTCTGTCGAGTTCTATGGAAGGTTTTATTACACCGCAAAGGTCTGTAACACAACAACATGCCGTGCACAACTAGTGTTATGCAGGAAAAGAAATATGCAAATGCAGAGGATCGGTTTGGGCAGTCCTGATAACAAACTGTTCAAGCACCACTTGCTTGCAGGGTATAAACTATGCAGTACATCTTACCTGCAGTGTTCCCACTTTCATCACGACTGTACAAAACCACACAGGTTTTTAAACTTAAACTCCTAAGTCACTTCTATCCATCTGTCATAAATGTAATCTATTCAAATCTGATCTGTGCTGTGGCAATTGCGTTTTTTTATGCCATCTTTAGCTCACATTGCCTTCTGTATACAAAGAGCTTGATTTACACTTTGCATCCATGCAGAGATACAGCAGCTGAGCATTGGTCAAGCCTTGAGAGACACCATGACGAGGTCTAGATTGTATTATTCTGCTGTTTAACTAAACCAATCAAACCTTGTGTTTCCAGGCCCTGGTTGAGTTTTTCCATGCGGAAGGAGATGGTCTTGCAGTGGAGGACCTGAGGAATGAGGATTATAAGGTCTGGGGGCTGGTGGTTGCTTGCACAGAGGTTTCGGTCTAGGTGTCCTAGCATGCAAACAGATAGATTATTCACTGGGGTGATTTTATTTTCAGTTTCTTTCTGTTAAACGTTTGTGTTTTTCAGGCACTAGAGGAAGAACTGAGGCTAAACAAGTGCTCCTCCAATGAGCTGATAGAGCAGTATTACCTGGAGAAGATAGGGCAACAGGTACTGGTGCAGCCACTTCAGATTTGTCATTTAAAGGGGACTGGTTTGTGTATTAAGACTCTTAAGGCGTTTGCTATGCTAAAATGGAGCCTGGCACAACATACAGAGGGCAGTTGTCACCAGACAAGGAGACCAGTGTTCAGTTACCCCTTTTATAATAGTGTGTTTGTACACTGATGTTCATAATGAAGGACCCATACCAATGTACTGCTGAAACGATTTTGTTAGCAGTTTTGGATAAAGTTATATGAGAACAGTAGTATATTTACCAACGCTACAGTGCTGTTTATGCATCCTTTGTTGAAGTGCATCTTTTTCTCATCGATGAAACTGTTTGTCTTGGAGCGCGGAGAGAAAAAGAAACAATCTTTTGTACTCTTGCCTTCCAGAAAACTTTAAAACAAACTAAGTTTGGTAGAATAAGCGTTAAGTGTTACTACGAAGCCTCGGAACAGAAGCTCTACGTTGAAATCCTGCATGCAGCGGATCTCATTGCTTTAGACACCAACGGTAGGTCTCCACGGAGGTCATCGGCATTCTTCACACAGCTCATCCTGAATCGGGGGTTCCTCCCCATACTTCACACAGCTCATCCTGAATCAGGGGCTCCTCCCCATACTTCACACAGCTCATCCTGAATCAGGGGCTCCTCCCCATACTTCACACAGCTCATCCTGAATCAGGAGCTCCTCCCCATACTTCACACAGCTCATCCTGAATCAGGAGCTCCTCCCCATACTTCACACAGCTCATCCTGAATCAGGAGCTCCTCCCCATACTTCACACAGCTCATCTTCACTTCACAGCTCATCCTGAATCAGGGGCTCCTCCCCATACTTCACACAGCTCATCCTGAATCAGGGGCTCCTCCCCATACTTCACACAGCTCATCCTGAATCAGGAGGCTCATCCTGAATCAGGGGCTCTCCTCCCCATACTTCACACAGCTCATCCTGAATCAGGGGCTCCTCCCCATACTTCACACAGCTCATCCTGAATCAGGGGCTCCTCCCCATACTTCACACAGCTCATCCTGAATCAGGGGCTCCTCCCCATACTTCACACAGCTCATCCTGAATCAGGGGCTCCTTCACACAGCTCCCCATACTTCACACAGCTCATCCTGAATCAGGGGCTCAGGGGCCTCCTCCCCATACTTCACACAGCTCATCCTGAATCAGGGGTCCTCCCCATACTTCACACAGCTCATCCTGAATCAGGGGCCCTCCCCATACTTCACACAGCTCATCCTGAATCAGGAGGGTCCTCCCCATACTTCACACAGCTCATCCTGAATCAGGGGCTCATACTTCACACAGCTCATCCTGAATCAGGAGCTCCTCCCCATACTTCACACAGCTCATCCTGAATCAGGAGCTCCTCCCCATACTTCACACAGCTCATCCTGAATCAGGGGCTCCTCCCCATACTTCACACAGCTCATCCTGAATCAGGGGCTCCTCCCCATACTTCACACAGCTCATCCTGAATCAGGAGCTCATACTTCACACAGCTCATCCTGAATCAGGGGCTCCTCCCCATACTTCACACAGCTCATCCTGAATCAGGAGCTCCTCCCCATACTTCACACAGCTCATCCTGAATCAGGAGCTCCTCCCCATACTTCACACAGCTCATCCTGAATCAGGAGCTCCTCCCCATACTTCACACAGCTCATCCTGAATCAGGGGCTCCTCCCCATACTTCACACAGCTCATCCTGAATCAGGGGCTCCTCCCCATACTTCACACAGCTCATCCTGAATCAGGAGCTCCTCCCCATACTTCACACAGCTCATCCTGAATCAGGGGGTCCTCCCCATACTTCACACAGCTCATCCTGAATCAGGGGGTTCTCCCCATACTTCACACAGCTCATCCTGAATCAGGGGCTCCTCCCCATACTTCACACAGCTCATCCTGAATCAGGGGGTTCTCCCCATACTTCACACAGCGCATCCTGAATCAGTCCTCCACACTAATGGCCATGCTCTCCACTGGCTCTCTCTAGGTTTAAGCGACCCTTTCGTCATCGTCGAGCTGTGTCCTCACCATTCATTTCCCAAGGCGAAGAGTCAGCGCACTCAAGTGAAAAACAAAACCCTCCACCCAGTCTTCGATGAGCTTTTCCACTTGTAAGTGTTCACTTCATTGTGGGGTTCGTATTGATGGTCACAATACCTCTGGCTAGCGGTAATGCATGATCATTCATCAATTTGAAAGATCCTCCTGTTTATTTGCTACGCAACATAGGGCCATGTTTTTATTCTTTTCTTGAGTCAAAAAATTGACTATCGGAAGAAACTCCCAGTCAAAGCAACAGTGACTATTCACGTGTAATCTGAATATACCTTTGAAAAATAAAGCACAGTCCTATCTGTATGCAGTCAAGGTATCGGATTCCATTTGGGAGACAGCATTGGAAATGTCCAGCCCGTTTCACAGCAACAGCTCGCTCGTCCTCCCAATGCAATCCTGTTGCTGCTTCCTCTGTGTTCCCAATGCAGTCCCGTTGCTGGTTCCTCTGTGCTCCCAAAGCAATCCTGTTGCTGGTTCCTCTGTGCTCCCAATGCAATCCTGTTGCTGGTTCCTGTCCCATAGCCAGGTAACTCCGGAGCAGTACAAGAAGAGGTTTGCCTGCATTGTCTTCACTGTGATGGACTACGACTGGCTCTCCACCAACGACTTTGCAGGGGAGGCCATCTGCCGGCTGAGCGACTTCTGTGGGCCGGACAAGCCCAGCGTGCCTGGGGGAGTGAAGAACATCCAGCCTTTGATTCTGCACCTGGCAAGACCCAAACCCAGCGGTATGGCATCTCTCTCCGCTGTGCTTTTCAGTACAGTCTCTCCCTGTCCAGTGGTCTTCTTGTGATACCGTATGGGATTCCTGCAAAGTTCTGCTAACAGCATTGTGTTTCCTTTGTTCCTTCTCTCATGCAGATAAACCCATTCTGAAGATGCTGGAAGCAAGGACCTCAGACAGGGAAGCCCAGGAGTTTGTGAAAAAGCTGAAAGAGATTGAGAAGTCTATGGGGGATGGGGACTAGCCGAGCTGCGCTGTATGGTGTTCATGTGATAATACAAGCAAAGTGAAGAGCACATTGCATTTGCTCTCTTTCCCATGTTTACCTGGTTTATCATGGGGGCATCTGCCCTGCACCCTACTTGAACATTCTTGTTTCTGAAAAACACAGCTGAATTTACTGTATTATCATCACGAACCACCACAGAGAGAGATAGGTACGGTACTCTGAATCGTAAATAAAACTGGAAGGAACTGCGCTACGTACATGCATGAAAGGCACAGTTCTGTGTAAATAAGTTTATTTTAAAACATACATATTATATAACCTTAGAGGATTTACTTCAGTTGTTGTTTTATGTGCAGGTGTTTTGCTCTGTCTCTTATGATGTTATGATCTTCTCCCACTATATAATAAGAGTGAAACTTTGAAATGATCTTTTTGTTCTGTAATGTGGTCTTATACAGTAGTACTAAGCGCGGCCCACATTGATGTTTGATATTTTGTCTTGATGAGTCAGGATTTGTATGTTTTTGTAATTGTTGATCTGCAGGGTCGTTTTGTTTAAAATACCTTTATCTTGTGTCTTTGCCCAAGACTTCTGAGTTGTTGTTTTTTTTTTCTTCACTAAGCTGATGGTGATTAGTGCTGGAGACCCGAGCTCACCCTCTAGTGGTCGGTCTAGTTAAGATCAAGTCTCATGAGTCAGTGCACCTTAACACACACCCTACAGACCTGTACCAAACAAACCCAACATGCGTGGTGATGCTCTTATCACATGATGGATTTAACAGATTCGCTAATAACTGGCGATTAGTGTGCTAACAACTAGTGCAAAGAATGTAGGGCCAAGTATGCCCGTTTTTTCTCCTGTAATAAAAACATGCTGCAATCATTCAGGGATTGAAGCAAGACTCCCATTATATAGCTGTTCCAGTTTTTACAACTCAATTTTAGGCTTAGGTGCAATGACTAAGCTCACAGTAAAACCTGGAACAGCTCAGACTGCTATGCAAATGGGAGACTTTTTTTTTTTTTTTTTTTCATGTTTTTTAAATTATTTTTCATCATGCAAAAAAAACAATGAGGACCTAGTCTGGAACTGATCGTGATGGACTTGCCTTTAGTTTAACCCTTTCCTGCCCAGTGTCCAATATATTTGACTTTGGGGAAAATAGGCATTTAAATAGGTATGAAAAGATACCCTGGGCAGTTAAGAGTTAATGAAGGCAAACCTCTATCTGAACACCTGACTGTCACTGTTACAGACTGTTGTGCCAGAGACATGATTACTGTGTGCAGTGAGAGGGGTCGGGCCACCTAATTGTTTAATAGTGTCAAGAGCCTGCCATCGTCACAATGACAAGCACCACTGCAGTCGCACAATACAGTACAATACAACAGATCACGTTCGATCTCAGTTTAAAGCTATGACAATGATATTCCAGAAATTCAAACTTACCATCGGGGTCTATTCAGGTTCGAACATTCTCTCCCCGAGTCACCATCAAATGGATCAAATAAAAACAAAAAAAATGATGACCTGTAGACTAGATCTTTAATTATGTATTATATCATCAATACCCAATTCAATCCACTATCAGCTAGTTTATTTCCAACAGGAAAAGGCTCACAAGCTGTGTTTTAATGCTGGCTCAACACAATGAGTATAGCACTGAATCACAGAGATGGAAATAAGACTACTGCATAGCAGGTTTTACCACGAGCTAGATTAGCCCTGCTGTACAGGTAACAAGCTCAGGTGTGTCTTCTTAAACTCATAGAAAAAACAGGAATAGCTCAGGCTGCTATGCAGTGGTAGTCTTATTCCCCTCCCTGTAATCACATTGTTAAAATATTGTCCAAAGCGGATGAATGTAGAGAGGGTGTATTTTCTTTTTTTTTTTTTTTGGTTTACCTATTTCTTCCAACTCGGGTTTGGCAGCCAGGAACTACTTCTCTACTTTAAGTGCTCCTCTTCGTTGAGACAGGCAGCATACTGCTCCAGAAGGCTCTTATTAAGGTCCAGGAACACTTTCCCCCACTTAAACTTCCTCAGAACAATTACTGCAAGGTCACTCAAAACAGCATGTGTCAGCAACATACGTGAAGGGTTTAAAACCACATATTACAGGTGGCAGTAGCATGGTTCTGCAAGACATAGTATAAGCCCAGCTTGTCAGAGCCCAGAACTTCACAGAGGAATGTCCATACCAAGTTTAGACAAGTACTGTAACTATGAACAGATTTAGGGTTAGGGATCAGACATAATTTGATATTCACAAAGCTGTTTTAGACAGTTGTTACTTTCAATAATGCAAGTCTAGAAACATTTTCATCAATACCATGCTGTATGTTCTCCATCCACACACTCTTTATAATAATCATTTTAATAACTGTTCATGAATTGGCATGAATGGAAATATGACTCCCATTGCATAGCAGTTTTACCCATACCATGTTTTACTACAAGCCTGGCCGGTGTATAGGGACCAAGCTCAGGTGTGTCTTATTAAACTCCTAGTTGAACCCGGAACGGCTCCAACTGCAAAGCAAGTCTTATTTCCATCCCTGAATTGGGACCACATTTTAGGCAGCACCAGGACATCAATGGCTAACCAATAAAATCTGCACTTGGACCTATAGTTTGGTTTGATGAAAATGCAAGACGAGTCGCAGGATCAGATCAGCTTGCTGTCTACACCCTGCCACTAACCAACAACGCAGAAGGTGGCAGCAAAGGCTTCCACACAGGACCGCTTGCAGGGGCGCCCGTCGTTCACTGGATTGGCTGCCAGGAGGTAAGGGGTGGCTTCCTCTCATCTTGCTGAACAGAGTGACGTCCAGCTTGGCCCAGGAATCTGGGGAGCGATCCTAAAACACTGGACGGTCTACTCGTGGGGCTGCTTAATGGAATGTAACATTGCTGGAATAGTTTCTATTTTTAGAGGGTGTGACAATACAGTAAGTCACTGTAGGGTATCATAAACAGGATCCTGGTGGGCCCTGTGTGTGATGTGTAATTAAGATACAATGATTAGGGGTGGGGCCACGTATTCACACCCTCTATATGTTACATTTATTAATATAGAATTTATAGGTGGAATACTGGAATGCATTTGGCCATAATACAATTTTTTTTTCTAAAATAAAAGTTTTGTCCGCATTATAAAACTGCTGAGCACAAATCTTTTAATCGTGAATTCAGGCATGTGAAGGGGCTCCCGTGCGTGCCGTTTCAGGTGAGCCGTGGCAAGGCTGAGCCGCTCACCTGTCCGCAGGTGACACGTATTCGGTGCCCATAGGGCCGAGGATGAGTCCGTTAAACCTCTGGCGTCTCCCGGTGAAACTGGACAGCGAAGCACACTGCGGAAATATCAGTGTTCTGCTAAGTGGGACTAGCAATTTATTAGTAGTATTATTATTAATTGCTTGTAGTTATTGATATGATATTAAGGCAGGCTATTTGTTAGCGAAACCACCAATGCATATCTTATTTCTAGTGTAGCGAGTAAAACAGTTCCCTTTTTAAAAAAATAAATAACGAGGTATGGGCTGCAGTGCCCTCTGGCGGTTGTTAATAAAAAATAACAGCTCTAATGATAGAGAACAAGCAGTTTGGAGGCATGGAAATAAGACTCCCACCTCATAGCAGTCTGATCCATTCCTGGTTCACTACGAGTTTAATAAGACACTCACGCATCCTGCAAGGAGAACAATTCATTTAAAATTGAAATAACCTGCCGGGTGCAATTGGATTTATAAAGTAAACTGCACTGCATCTACAGCTACATAACAAGCACCCGAGTCTCGACGCATAATAATAGGAACACAAGGGTAACTTACCGCTAGCAGCAGACTATAATTTCATTTTATTTGCAACTTAACATTTCACCACGCACGTTTCAGCACAGACGCAGCCACTTCGAAGTTGTAATGTCCGTTTAACATCCCAGTGCGAAATGTAACAACGTTGAAACTTCTGACGTAAAATTATCTAAAAAAAACAAAAACTAGAATGCCGTTCGCTTATCTGGCTAGTATCTGCAATACTAATATCTGTGAAACACAATATTTATTAGTCCTTCGTCTGTTCCTGCTTACTCAAGTCATGTGTTTCCAGTACTAACACTTCCTGGTTATTACAGGGCTGATTTTTTGTTTTGTTTTTGTTTGTTTAAAATGTTTTAGAAATCGCTTATACACGTGTGTTGCACTGCTGCATGCTGCTCATTGCTAGCTTGCAAAGTAAGTATTATTTTACTGTGCATTTAAATCTAAATAAATATTCGCCCCAGTGCATACCAGTACGTATTCCGCAGACGCTTATCGATGGTAATGTCATTCAGTTATTCGTTATGTTGCAGTGCCAGCAGCTTCGGCTGGAAAGATGAAGATTGTTGAAGAACCGAATACATTTGGGTGAGATTGTGTGCAGTATTACTGTTTTTGTAGGCAGCTTTGCATATTTCCCTTCCATAGAGTCACCACGCAGCTACCATTGCCTGCACCCGTTCTTTTTTAAAGAAAAATGCAGCAGCAAACGCTACAAAACTAACTAGTAATAATGTCTACTTTTCTGTTGAGGGTTTCATGTGTGAATATCCAAAGTAATGAATGTAATGTGTAATTAATGTTGCTTTTTGATTAAACAATCCTCTGTTAGCCCAGACCAACAGGCTGCAGGCTAAGACTGCACCATCTCCTGTATCAGGTAAAGAAAGAAATGCTAGTGAAAACTATAAGCACTAATGCGTATACTATAGCAGTGGAGCAACACACTGTGAAGTACTTTTAAAGCCTTGAATATCACTCCTTTTAAAGGGCTTCTCCTTTAAGAAATAATACCTGATAATGGGTTCTGTTTGTTTGCTTCATGCAAAAACAGTTTGAACCTTTCATTTTAATCTAATAAATTCAATGGAGAAATTCACAGTCTGCCTCCTGGAACCTTACAGGCAGTGACTTGAGTCTGCTGTTTCCCCCAGGTCCTTCTCATCTCAACAGGCTGGCTGGGAAGTGTTTCGGTTTCATAGAATCCACGTAAGAGTTTGACTCGTTAAATCATTAAAGACACACAACAGCACTGGGGACGCTAGCTTGAAGACCTTTCTTTGCAGTAATACACACTGGAGCTCTAACATGCCCCTGCAGCTCAGTTTTTCTTGCCTTGTTTAAAAGCAATGGGTAATATCATATCAGATAGGGAAAAACTGACATTCATAATTCAAATTCATAATTATTTCATAATAATTCAAGTAATAACCATCGGAGCCCCCCGGGTCACTGCTGGTGTAGGGCTGAAGGGCTGTTTGTTATCCTAAACTTTCAATTAAAACATTCTCAGTCTCCTGTCCTATAACCTGGATAGTGACAAAGTGCTTCATTTTTATTTGTGTGTCCCGACTGGTACAAGTACGAGTTCTGCCCGTTCCACATGACGCAGCACGAGCAGGCGTTCAGGTGGAATGCGTACAGCTGGATACTGGGGTAAGGCTGGACTTCTGTCATCACGCGAGGGGACAGTGCTGTGACGCAGTGTACAGCCACTATAAATACCCTGGTGACAGTTATGGAATATATCAGATAAATAAATCTATTGCATGAAGTGACTGGTGACTCAATGTTTTTTCTCTCTACAGTATTTGGAATGAGTGGGAAATCGTGAATAACACCTTCATGGCCATGTGGATGAGAGGAGGAGACTCCTGCGGAACCAAGAACAGACAAACCAAGGTAAGAGAATGTTTCTGGTGCACCGACGGGACCTGAAATCTACATGGTACTGAACCCCCCAGCACAGGCTTGTGGGGGGGGGGGGGGGTGGTGCACCGACGGGACCACGGCTTGCAAATGGCTTCAGGTTCATTGAACCCATCTCACACCGATCAAGGTCTTAATTAGTCACTTAGTTAATGATACCTCTAAAACGAAGCCTCCAGCTGCCCCGGGGCAGTTTGCAGCAGTCCAGGTTTTTAAACTTTCTATACAATACATTCTGGTAATTGTAGTCCAAGTACCTGAAAGCATTGTGATGGGAATTACAATGCCACTACCTCTGCAATATCTTCCTAGGAACGTAAAGGCTAAACGCTAGACCTGAAGAGAGGGCTACATTCACAAATGTCTGGTATTAATTTAGCACTGTGCTTGCAACTTCCTCATTTGTTTTGCTAACATCAGGAAACTCTCACTTGGGTGGAAGCAGCATTGTTTTTTTAGTATGTGACGATGCGTTTGCTTGCAGTGTATCCCGTCCTGATGGAAACTCTGCAGGGAGAATGGGATGAGGCTGAACAGGCTCTCCATGATGAGCTCATCACAGAGCAGGTGAGACAGGGCGGGGTTCAGTAGCAGCGCACCTGGAGGAGCTCGGCAATGTGAACCTGAGCAACAACGGAGGGTCTGTCGGGAGTTTATTTAGACAGCGAGTGAATCCAGACACAGAGGCTCAAATAAGTCAACCCCTTTCAGAGCATCCTGACAGCAGATCAGTTTATCAGTCCCAGCACTTCACATGGCCATTGCATACATATCACAGACTTTTTACACTCTAGAATGTCATGGATAAGTGCTGTCTCAACTAAATCCTAAACACCCTTAAATTCAAACAAGGTGCACAGACACAATTATGCTAGCACAGCGACAAAGCAAATGGCAATCAATATTTTTTATATCGTAACAGGTCCTATTAAATGTCTTGCACTGCCATTGTGATGGGATCCACAGAACATAGTATGGGGCTTCTGAAAAAGTGAGGTTTTTGTTTTGTGTGTCGTTGTCTTCTTTTCCAGGTCTACAACAAAACGTTGAAAAAAATCTTCCAAGAAGCCAGCTACTTCAGAGACACAAAGGAAAAGGAGATAAAGGAGGACAGTAAATCCTCTGCAAGGTCCCAGTTTGATACGTTAGAAAGCTGCAAAGAGGTATGGGATTAAACCATGTTGCAAATGCTGCTCGATAATGCAGAGAGCTTTACAGGATAGAGTAGCATTTCAGAAGCTCACAGCCCAGTGAAACATGCTGGATTGCTTACACTCTAAGGAAGTCACTGCTTCCTGCTCTTTGGAGCTTTGTTTACTGGCATTGCCATGTGCTTACAAACAGCACCTACCCTCACACACTGTATCATATGGGTTGCTGAAAGAAAACGCCACTGGAAATACTGATGCCTGGTTACACCACCTGTTTGAAACAATTCAGGAGGCACAAACATTTCGATAGTTTCTTAAATTATTTTCCCTGCAGGAATACCAGAAACTGTCTGAAGAGGTCCGGAGACTGAGAGTGCTGCTACCTCAACATTGTATTTTGGGTACGTTTGCTTCTTGAAATAGGATTGATGGATACAATGTTAATTCAGTTTTACATTCTGTAAGTTATAACCCTGCCTTGTGCTGTTGGCACAGACGGAAGCGCAGTAGTAGATCAATAATCTCTCTCTCGTTTAAAAGTGTTTAATGACTGTTAACTTACATTTTTCACGTGTAGTAAGCATGGATCAAGACAACAGCCAGACTGCCACGACCCCCCTTCAGCAGTGACTGTGAAAGAGAAGGAGCATCTCAGGTTGGGGGACAGGACTGCGCAGCGATGGGCTGAACTCACAAAGGGACCAAACTATTCACTAGGACAACACCCCAGACCGTGTAATCCTTACCAGTCTCGTTCTGGGTGTGTCACAGGCGCTTCCCTGCCTGCCACATCACGGGCTAGAATCGGACTGATGACCCGGAGGCAAGAAGCGGCACGTCCTGCTGTCCCTACGAATTTAAAAGCATCAACAGTGAAGGCGGCCCCCTGAGGGAATATTGCTCTTCTGTTTAAGGCTGTAAATAGCGTTTATTTTGGTTGCATTGGCTCCTAAGTGGGAAAGGTTTTCCAAAACATACAAACGTTTGACTGGATTATAAGGAGCATTTATTTTAGTAAGCCTGAAGGGGCCACCTCTCTGAAGAAAGGCTTCAAGGTGCTGTGAGGGTCAGAGGGCTTTCCCTTTGCAATCCATCTATCCAGTGTGAGACTTTAAAAAGGTTGTATTACCACTGCGAAA
Organism: Polyodon spathula; assembly: GCF_017654505.1. Lineage (NCBI taxonomy): Eukaryota > Metazoa > Chordata > Actinopteri > Acipenseriformes > Polyodontidae > Polyodon > Polyodon spathula. The sequence goes on from NC_054551.1 coordinate 2,074,495, forward strand.
CAAATTCAGCCACATCATATCTTGTACATTTTCTACAGGAGTGCGTTAATAAAATTGTGTAGGGAAATTGCTGCTTAATTATATTGTGCTGGTAAATAAAATTACAGAAAGTGATCGCTGTGAGGTTTTTTTTGCTGTGTTGTCAAGTGTCGGCTGTCAGCAACAAATTCATAATCCCAACAAATATAACATCCAATTTATGACAGATTTTGTTGCAGATACACTTAATTTCCTTAAACATCAAAACAGTATTCTTGAGTTTTATATCTGTACATACCTAACCATAGTGGAACAGCTGACACAGAGACAGACACCCCACACCAAGCCAAGCCAAAATAAGAAAACTTGGTTTATTAGAAGGGTTGCCAAGAAAGGAAATCTGCTTCATTGCGAGAGGAATTCCAATGAGAGAGGAAGCTGACACTGCGAGAGTTGGATATGGCAGCCTGGCCATGCTAATCTTACCCAGCACTGGTGACGACAGCAGCTGGATTAGTAACACGGTCACGTCCAGTCTAGGGACTGTTCTGCAGAGGCTGCAGAAATAGCAGATTGTACCAGGGGCTCAGGTCGCACATGGTAGAGAGGCTTTTTGTAGTAACCAGTAAAAAAATGCTAGCGTCATACATAAATCCAGCTAACGCTGTGAGTCAAGCAGGCTGTTCAAGATAACTGGGAGGAGTCGAGTAAGAACACTGTTAATACAGCAGTGCGACTTCACTAGCTTTTGAATACCAGCTGGTCTCATTCTTCATTCTTTAAACTTCCAGCTCTAAGAATAGAAGTCATGTTCCAGGTCTTTGTTTTAACCAGTCTTTTATACCTACTGGAACCCTATGATACAAATTTAATCCTTAGTTCCTGGGAGGTATTTAATCTCAATTATACCACCCCCACCCCCACCCCTGCTATAAAGCACATGTTGGTTAGGCTTTCACTATCAAAACCATTTCAACTTGCTGGCTGCACCTGCTCTGCACTAGAGAAGCCAGGAGATGAAGGATCACATTCTGGAATGGGGAAACCAAGTTCGATATGGCAACCATGTCTTTATTAATTGCATACACATTTAAAACTTGCGTTCACGTCCAATATCACAGGACTGTGTCATACCTACAATCACATTATAGTTTTCAATGAAATGAGTAACAAACTGACGCCAATGACAGCTTTCGCCACAACAAGAGACAGTCCTTTTTAAGTTCTATGCTCAACGACAACGGTCAGTAATACAATCAGCACAGGTTTCAGGCAATATTAAAAAGCAGCCACAGTTTCACTAATCAGTGTTTTTTGCAGCTTAAGAAAAAGCCTTTCAATGAGGCACTTTCTGAAGCCCCATCTGGTTTGCAGGAGCAGACGCCCCCACACTAGTCCTTGTTTGCTGTATCTCCTCCAGCAACTCTTTCAGACACTGGATCTCACTTTCTATCGATTCCGCCCTCTCTCTCAGCTCCCGATTCCTGCACTCCAGCTCATAACACTCACTTTCCATCAAGCTTCTCTCGGCTCTCTTCTTCTGCCTGTACCGCGTCGCTGCCTTTTTATTCTGTTCCTTCTTCTTAAACTTGCTGCCCAGGGAAGAAGAGGGGGCGGAAGAGCAGGCAACCGTCTGAAACCTCAGCAAGCTCCCCCCCCTCTTAGGGGAGTGGGGGGAGGGTTCTACTGCTAGAACACACGAGCCCTGGTCTCTTATAGGCACCAGCAAACCGTCAATTACAAATAAAGAATTGCACCGAATCTCCTTGATTTCCACTGTATCAGGCAGTTGGCTGCCTGTTAGCTCTGCAGTGTCATTGGGATAATTAATCACAGGGGTGCTGCCTGCTGTCGCCGCGGGCACATGAGGGGGTAGAGGTGGGGCATAGGGAGCCACCTGAACGGTTGTGGAGGGCAAGCTCAGACATGTCGGCTCGGCTTCTGGTTCGATGAGGGCCCGGGGAGCAGCGGGAGGAGGAGGAGGAGGGAGTTTCGAGGTTCTCTCCACAGCATGCATCAGAGCCGGAGAGAACACTGGAGTGTCCTCTATGAGGGAGTCCAGGAGGTGAATGTCCATATCTTCTCCCATCCAGTCCACTTCGGACATACCTGCAATATCATCATCATCACTGTATGAAAGCAGCGTACAGTAACTTGCTACTTTTCTGGATTTTTTTTTTTTTTTTTTTTTTTTTTAATGGATTTGCTGATTCACGTTTTGTAAAGATTTGAGTTACGATATCGCCGCGTCGGTTCAATTCACCGAAACTTTGATTTAATTTGTTCACGTTTTAATCTTGATGTTGCACAAAAGTTACAGATATTTTGCCTGTATTTTAGGGGACAAAAATAACATTTAAAATATCAGAAAATATGACACAAATTTGGCATAACTTTTTTTCATTTTATCTCATGCAGTGTGCACGACTAGTACTACTGTAAATGTCTCCCTGTCTCCAGGACTCCCCAGCACGTCTGAATCTCATGCGACTTACAGGTGTTGTGGGAGTGGAGCAGGCTGTGCTCTGGCAGTGTGAAGCCCCCTCCCTCCTCCTCCTCCTCCTCCTCCTTCAGCACAGACAGCAGGGAGAGGGGCCCGGCCCCTGCCACCCCCGATCCCAGGAGCTCCGGCTCAGCGGTCAGGGAAACAAGTTCTGGATACAGGCTCTCCATCCTCAACGAATCAGCCGGGTCCATCCCTGCTGCAAACGTGGTCGTGCAAAAACACAAGAGCTCTGCTTCTCTGATCCTTCAGGCTGTGTATTACAGAACACACAGCGAGTTCATCTTGAAACCTGGAACAAATTAAAAAAAAAAAAAAGGGAACCTCACACACTCACAGCGTTCTCTTAACTAGAATTCCACATGTAGGGCATCATGGCTAATTTTTGCAGTTCAGAACAAGCACTACATGTTTTAACAGAGCTAGATCATGTCTGAAGAAGCATGGCTCGGCATCCCTGTGGTAGTCTTGAAAGTCAGGAGATGAAGAGCAGCTGTTAAGGAATATTGTTTCCACGCTGGGGAATCTGCACTTGTTGCTACCCTGCCTAGACACACAGCAGCAAAGCACTCCAGGGCATGTCTGTTATAGTTCACTTTCCTTTGTGGTAATCTGTTCTATCTTGGGTCCCTGTGTTTTTACCCCCTTAAGAGATCCACTCTTATCTCAATTTGTTTTTTGAGAGGTGTAAAAAAAAAACTCACTACCAGGACACAAAATCACAAAAAAACTACTTCTATTTAGTTAGAAAAATTATATAAAAAGGTATGCCATGTGGGATAGCATGTTATAGACATTTTCTATTAATTTTTTTTTTTTTTTAATTCTTCACTGCCATATGCACATGTTTAATAGAAATATGACATCATACTTGGGTTAAGGGATTATTTCCTGTATATAACAGTTGAAAAGTCGGGTCCCATTGTAAGATGCTTGCATTGAGGATTTTGCATGTGAAAAGTGCCAACACCTATATTTCAATATGCTGTGCAATGCCACCTACAGCAGCATGGGAGCACAGCTGTTAGTACCACACACACACACACACACACACACACACATGAGACTCAAAGAGCACAGCACAAGAAGCAGACCTTAGACCACTAGAATCAGATTGATTTTCAGATTCCCACATTATTAATACTCCATTACAAGGGTCAATCAAAAACAGGCAAAAATAATCCAGAATAAACTCACTTTGATGTGATCCTGTAAACTTTACTGTAAATAGTATCATATATATATATATATATATATATATATATATATATATATATATATATATATATATATATATATATATATATAATCTCACCTGAACTCGTCCAGAACCACATACAGATGTAGAGACATATATTCCTACTTCATGGTTACAATGATTCACTTGGATTAATGATTGAGAATACTTACTCCATATTTGCTCTCTGCAGTGGACTGCTGTAGCAGCAATCGCTGGTGTTTCTAAATAAGAGAGTCCATGGCACTTTCCAGCAACGAGGCTAGGCCCAAGGACACTGAATGGATCAAGTGTCTGTTCCGTGCCTTAAATACTCACACACACTGGAGAGGACTGGCATCCCAACCGACCAATCATAGCAGCAGACTTCAGCCACAGAGCCAATCAGAGCAATAAGAGCTTTTAACTACACTGCAGTTGCATAGTTGAGACAGTGTGTACCAAGCAATTAAATCAGACTTCCAGTCTCATTCTCAAACAAGTGATAAGACAGACACACACACACACACACAATGATGAATGATGCAATATAAACGTAAAGGACTTTTAAATACTTTACTTATTAGCAAAAACAAAAACAAAGGCTTTGAATATTGATTTCTGATTTGAGCATTTTAAGATACAACTGTTAACAATAGCATCTTAGACATGTATCACCTATTTAAACGTGTTAAGGTTTTATTTGAAGGACATGCAACAAATACAGAAAAAACTTGGAGGACTGTTTGAAAGAATGACTTAAGGACTGTTTGAGAAAAAGGTTATAGGCTTAAACTCAGGTTTCAAAATAAGTTATACAAGTAACATAAGAAAATATTAAAATAAATATAAAAAAAATAAAAAATATAAACATTCCTTAAATCGGTTTTGTGGATATTGCCATATGCATTTAGAACATGTAATATAAACTCAATTGACAGAATGCTGACATCACATCCTTAGGCCTTCTGAAAACTGGTATCCTCTTAAGCAAAACAAACACAAACCACACACATGTTTCAGGTCAAAAAAATGATTTTAATTCCCATAGATAATAAAAATAATTCCATGAATTCTGTAAACCATTGCATAAATGCTATAGTGTAACAAGTGTTAACAATTTTAAACAATACACAAGTAAATGATTATGCATTATAAATAATACCTTCTACATTTAAGAAAAAAAAAATCCATTCAGGTCTTCAATCTCATTACACACTCACCTACCCCACATAAAGGTTTCCATACATTAAAACATGGGAGAGTTCTCCTAATAAGCAATTAAGGTCTTGTTCATACAACACATACACAAAATGAATATACAATCAGTATTATTTCTCTTAAATACTAGTTAGGATAGGAGCTACTTCCTATCTCTCGCTCTCTAATATATATTTCAATACATAACAGAATAAGGGATATGTTTGAACTTCTACAATAAATGGTCTACTCCAATTGAATCTGAAGCAAATAAATCTACAAAATGCAGATTCAAGTCTATAAGAAAGCAACACCTTTCTTTTTTATAGTTACTTTAGACTGTAAACCCTAAGAAAAAAAAATCTCTATATGTATCTTTTTCTGTGTGTATGTGTGTTTTGTCCCCAGGCTGATAACTATGCAAACTTAAACTGCATTCACATTAAAACAGCTAGCCAACGCTACATCTGAATAAAGCAACGCTCTATCAAAGAATGCAGATTGGCATGCATCCAGTGTGTGAATGACAGTACATTCGAGGTTGGTGGATCATTAACACGTTAAAAAGGGATACTTAAAAAAAAAAAAAAAAATGCAAATTGGATTTGACATTATAAAAAGTTTTCCCCAAGCAACTCTCAAAAATATAAAACCGGTTTCAATAAACTGTATGGTTTTTATTTTACTTAATATTTCACATTTTATCTCCATTTAAAATTACTGGAAATTCTTGGTAAATTCCATCCAATGCATAAATAGTCATTTGTTTTTTAGAATTGCATAAAAAAATAAAAAATAAAAAGTAACCAATTACACAACATTGTCTGACCAAGTATACATCAACACGAAAGTCCAAGTCTATCACAGATTAACCAACCGTAAGACCTTCTAGAATTTAAAGTTACAAGCTGCTTCCATTGATATTCCACTAAGAGTGCTTCTCTTAAAAACGGATTCTGGGGAATACACGGCCATCACTTCCAAGTGTTCGATAGGCTGATCTGGAGCGTCTACAATGTTGTGTGAACAAAAAACAGTGCATGCAAACACCTACTGCAATGATGTACCTTTATATTAACACTGGCTGCAGAGCCGACAGTAATGCCGCGCCTTTAAAAGAGAAAGTGGCGTGATCACAACAGTAGGTCTGCCATTCTCAGCTGGTGTATTAGACCGGTAGGTTTGCACCTGCATGGGTCTCTCATGCGGGTGTCTGTGTTGCCTTGGAAGTGACCTACATTCATACCTCTTTGTGTCTCTGCAAAATTGCCAGGGTGGCTGCAATGCAATACGCAAGGGCAAGATATACTATGGCAATGAAACCAGCTAGGGATGTGTGCTTTTTTTATATTTTGCTTTTTAAAATTTCTCAAATCAACTACAATCCTTTTTATTTCAAGGTGAATAGGGTAACAAAGAATGCTTTACAACAAACCAAGTGGAGACCCAAGGCACGCACCTTACAGTTCAAATACAGTTACTCCTGACAGCAAATAGCAGTCATATCAAAATAGATAAAGCGGCTTACAATAAGTGACAGCTTAGCGCACAAGAAGAGAGAGAAGAACTGCACTACTGTATTTCTTAAGCAATTAAAAAAAAAAAGCATTGATCCTTATGGGCCCTTACTACAAACTCAACTGTCATTCATTTCTGAAACAATCCTTCACTAAAACTTGGGTACAGTTGTTGAAATGTTTGCATTCAATATTCACACCTTTAAACATATCCTATATTCTAATTTTAAAAAAAGCATGTTTTGTTATACAGTTCTTATAAATACTCAAGTTAATTTAAAAACACAATATTAAAGATTGGTCGTTTTTCAAAAATTTACATTTCTAGCTGTTTCTTGCTTAGAATGTTAAAAACAAACAAAGTAAAAGGTTATTCTAGAACAGCAAAGGTCTTTGGCAAAAACTACAGATGACAGGGAGGCCATTAATATTGTCAGCAAAAGCAAAAATCAGCAGAAACTGTTTTCATTTTTAAAGTAGGAAACAAAAGTGACCTCTACATATGAAACTACTGCAAGAATTATTTTTAAGTGTAGTAGTTGCCAATTATTTTTATTTTTCTCCCAATTTAGATTGTCCAATTATTATTTAAGGTCAGCTCACCTCTACCACCCCCGCGCTGACTTAGGAGTGGCGAAGTCGAACACACGCTGTTCTCCGAAGCGTGTGCCGTCAGCATCTTTACACACTGCAGACTCACCGTGCAGCCACCACAAAGCTACAGCGTCGGAGGACAATGCAGCTCGGGGCAGATTACAGGCAAGACGGCAGGCACCCGGCCAGCCCACAGGGGTCGCTGGTATGCAGTGAGCCGAGGACACCCTGGCTGACCTAACCCCCCCCACCTCCCACCCCCGTGGCGCTCAGGCAAGTGTGCGCTGCCCCCTGGAAACTCCCGTCAACGGTCGGCAATAGAATAGCCTTGACTCGAATTGGAGACGTTCAGGCTATAGGGCACATCTGCCCTCCACTTTATATTATAATTTTGATTAATACTGAAAATGGGCAACAAAAATTGACCCCTTTGGTTTAAAAAACAAATATATATACACTGAATACAACTAGAATAGTCAATCCGCTTGTTTGGAATTATTCAGTGAATTATGGTATGGTCCTGGCAGACAAAGCCTCCCTTCCCCATTCTGCAGGACGAGAATCTTAGAAATGAAAATTGCAAGGGCTTTATTAATTTAGTCAGCTCCCCTGATATGAGCGAGAAAGGGTTAAGAACGATTCACGTTTCCACCAAGCTGGGAGTGTGTGGATCTACCTGCACTCTAATCCAAGGTAAATTTGCGAAACTGAATAGGATTCAAATACACTGTCCAGAGCACAGAGTTATGCAAGCCTGCCCCATTAACCGATTGTAAACTTTAACTTAAGCACAAAATGTTTTCTGCTAACCATACCCGTTGCTGTAAATGTTAATGGACTGGAACTATACACAACAGAATATGAACACAAATACATCTTGCGAACACAGTAGTAGGTCATTTAAATTAGTTTAACCTAAGCGCATTACACTGTTGTATTTGACAACACAGTTTACATATTAACGGCACTGATCTCTTCTGCAATTACAGTCCAAGAATCATCACTTACCAACAGTTTAGCAAACAGAGTCAGTTCTCATAGATACAGTAAAGGTTTTCCTGAATTGCATACTCCTAACCAGATAAAGTAAACATGATCGTCTTTTTGAATCGATACTGTAGCTACTCAAAAAAAAAAATTTAACAAAAGCACCAAAAAAAAGAAAAAGCACCATTGCCTGACAAACAAACCTGGAAATTCAAACACGATATTAAGCTTGCCGTCAGGTCAAGCAATCACTTAACCAACAGTCTCAGAGATGGAAAGAAGACTCTTATTGCTCAGAAGTTTCACCCATTCCAGGTTTTGGTACGAGCCTGATTAGATGCAGTGCAGTATAAAACTCATAACAAAACCAGGATTGGCTCAAACTGCTATGCAATGGGATGCCCGATTCTGATTAAGTGCTGTGTGTTAAAATCATGATTCTTTTTTCAGTAAATCATGAGTGTTTTTTTTCTTTTATTTATTTACCAAAAGAAAAGAAAAAAAAAATCTAGAATTTTATTTTTGTCCCGATTTTGCTTGTTCACAACTGTAGCAATTTAACTGCAATCTTGCATTAGCCACAGACGCTGAAGATTATTATTATTATTATTATTATTATTTACGCAAGGCACTTGGGTTTGAGTGGCCACATATCGGATACACTCTTAACAGTTTCGAGAGGCTAGGAGTTCTACAAAACAAAGTCTCTAAAGAAAATACAGCCACGCGATACCACAGGGTTGGTACATGCAGCAAACAGATTCCTCCAACAAAACAAACGATAAAGAAAAACAAGAACTAAAAATGGCAACAGATTTCCTAAATGCATTGTTCGCGTATGTGCCTTTATGATATCATTCTAACTGCTGGTTTATGCTTAGGAGCATTAAAAGTTTGCACTTAAGTTTAAATTTTAAAAAAAATGTAAAAATCCTAAGAAAGTTCAACAATACTAATTCATATTTTTTTTATTAAGTACTATTTTTTTTTTAGAATATTAAATCTTTAACAATATATTTAACTATACCATGATTTAACAGTAAGAGACTGAATCTTAAATATTCTATTACGTTTCACAGTACACAACCAAAGCTTCATATTATAGCGTATTTAGAAAAAACTAAAAGTAACAAGAATACTACAAAGCAGCTTAAATCTAATTCTATAATCATCTAACAAATCCCCAGATTTACAAAGTGCTTTTACAAGAAATTAAACTTCTTCACATAACTAGTAAATTAGTATTTGACCGATACATTCAGACAGAGTGATAAAAAACAAAAGCTTTGAAAATTAATTTCCTATGCCAAATACCTCGGTTGGTTTCACAAGCCCCGATTAGAATCAATCAGTTCTAATGAAGGTCTTTGAAACCAGCCTTAGAGATTACTTTCTTGTAACTTAACGTGCTGGTACAATTGCAACTGGATAAATGGCATGAGACTGACCTACAGAACAGGAAATGATTAGGTAAAAGGAAGCAAAAACAACTTTTCAACCTCTGTAAAAATCTGTCAAATTATCTATAGATAAAAGTGGGATCTCCACTAATGCCAATATGAGGAAAAGATTAGCTCTCCTTTCAAACCAGGATTATAAAGAGAGAAGGCCTTGTGAAACTTAGGAAGGACGAGAATAAGCAAAACTTTAAAATACAAAAAAAAAAAAAAAATTTAATATGGGAATTAAATTCCCACAATTGTACCAGTCAAACACCATTCCAATATTTGTAATATATCTAGCAACTGAATTACTATATGAGATAGTGAAACACAAAAGAAAATGCTATATTTTAAACTGTTAGCAGAATATATCAGTAGTTCTTTAAAAGGGCTGGATCCAAAAACAGCACCTTGAATGTGTCTATATCACCAGAATAGTATCTTGAATGTGTCTCTCTCACCACTTCATTATTTTTGTGTTACAGAAAGGACACTCTGTTTTGCTAGGTGCGCAGTTCTCACAGAGTACATAATGCTGGCAAGGCTGCAGAACGACATGGCGGTCATGCTTTTGGCATGCTACACATTTCTTTGACTGAAGCTGGTATATCACCTGTGTGATGAAAAAAGAAAGTTGAGAATCCATTACAAACCTGATGGTCAATACTGCAAGGTACAGTTTCCAAGAGTAATGTAGTAACATTGAAAAAAGACACCTCAAAAGTATTGTTGTGTTAATAATTCACTAAAACATAGTATAGCTTCTTCTGACATCTTCTAAATAATTACAACAGTAATCTATTATTATTATTATTATTATTATTATTATTATTATTATTATTATTATTATTAATTAACAATAACAACATAAAATGGACACCAATTGAAACATGTTCTGTATGAAAATGTGATTTTAGAGAACTGAAGTCATTCACCAGCTCGTAAGGAAACGAACAGTGGTTTTTCTAAACCTTACCCTGTCTACCAAGTCCAAGTCTGCTCTCAGCTGACGCTGGATTGAGTGAAGCTTTGGTAAAGGGACTTTGTCGATGTCTCCGTAACTCCGCAGAAGGGGCATACCGGGCGACCTGCACATTGCATCAAAGTCCTCCTGAAGCTTTTTCAGCTTGCGCTTGGCATCATCCCTCTTTTGGAAGGCGAGCAGCCTCTCGGCTTCAGCAGATTTCGCTTGATCTTTCGCTTCCTGGGCTTCTGTTTGCCAGGCGTTGCAAGCCTGTAACACAGAGAACATGCAGAGTCTAGCAAATGCGTGACAAGGACCAGTGTACAGTGTAGGTGCTGCTGCTGCTAGCCTACAAACTGAGAAAACCAAAAAGACAAAATCTACAGCAGAAACCCCTAATAAATCTGACAGGAATTGCAGAGAGGCAAGCTGAATGTGGCACCCTATTCGACTGGCAGCTACATGGTGTTCGACTTTGTTATTTTCTGAAGGTATCACAACCCCACCACCCCTCCAGACAATTTCTATAATAGCTATTGACAATGAAACCAGGGAACATGTTCAGGAGATATGCACGCCCCCCAACACCAAATGATATCAATTGCACATTTTAAAATCTGTTTAGGTGCCTGTACGCCAGACACCAGGGATATGCATCCCCAGCCGCTGTATTCAGAAGCTTCCGTTTAGGACCAACCTGTTTGACCTGCTGCCATGAATCCTCCCACTGCTTGATTTTCCTTTTAGCCTCATCCAGTTTCTTTTGCAACCTTGCCAGATCAGCGGTGCTGGTGGCCGGAGTTGCAGCAGCAACATTGCTAAACACAGGCGATGGACTGGGAGAGAAACTTCCACTGACAAAATCCCAAATACTACCAGTTCCACCATTCAAACCTTGAGAGACAGAGAAAGAGAGAGAGAGGAGATAGGAAGACAATTGTAGTGAAATAAAACATACCTTTAAAAGCAATTAGAAACACTTAACTTCAGGAAGATTGTTGTGATTTGAAAAATGGTGGCATGAGAAACATGCAGTGGAAAGCTTTAAAATAACAACAACATCTCCAACAGTGCACCTGAGTCGCTTTTGTGAATTTCAGTCTTTATAAAGCAGGCAGAAAAAACTACCAGGGAAGGTATTTTCCATACAGAGGTTTCTCTTTGGATCAACTGAATAAACCCCAAAAAAGCAAATGTGATACAAGGATGGAAATAAGACTCCCCTTGCATAGCAATCAGATCCATTCCTGGTTTTACTACGAGTTTAAAAAGACACACCTGCTTGTGACCTTTACGCTGTGGCTAATCAAACTCTTAGTAAAACGGCAATACAAGTCTAATTCCCATCCCTGCAACATTACTGTTCCACTGACTTAAGGGCTTGCTTTAAGGAACGTTTTGTTAAACGCTGTATTTATAAATCCTGGTTTGTGACAGGGGTCAGAAATCCTTTTCGTCTTACCTAAGGAGTTCTGAGAGGAGCCGGCTGATGTGCCCAGGAGCCCGTGCTCGGACATGGCTGGCTGGGGCTGCAGCTGGTGGGGAGCCATTGCAGAGGAGAGCAGAGACTGGGAGAGAGACTGAGACAGAGAGTTCAGCGGAGAGGCAGAGAGGGAGGACGAGGAGTGCAGAGAAGAGGAACGAGCAAGAGAGCCGGGGATATTCACCGGGGCGGAGCCTCCTAATAACCTCTGGTCTGTCAGAAAGAAAGGGGGAGGGGATACAATCACATGGTCAGGGCACCGAGCAGCTGTAGGGCAGGGGTCTCCACTCCTGGAGAGCTACAGGGTCTTCTGGTTTTCATTTCAACCTGGCTCTCACTTACTCAATTGCACCAATTATTGGCTTATAGTCAAGATCAACTTGTTTCAGATCTGTAGCCACTGATGATGTGAAGACACTTAGAAAACCTGTAGGATTGGGGCTCTCCAGGAGCAGGGATGGAGATTTCTACTGTAGGGTATTCGTTAGCGATTGCTACCAAAATACAACATGCATCTCTGGATAGGATGTGGGACTAATGCACTACTACTTTTAAAATACAAACCACTGGCTGGCTAGGGAGTTTCTGAAATTGAAAATAGAACTAGACTGTTAATATCTAAAACAAAAAACAAAAACACAAAAGCCTTTAATTAACTTAGCAAGCTCTGCAGAGGAACACAGTGTTACCTACACTCAGTTATAACACTGTACACTCGCCGGGCTAAAAAAAAAAAAAATGTACTTACTTCTTAATCCTAGGTCACCGTTTTCTTGTTTTTCTAATTCTTTATCAAGAAACGATACATTTATGTCACTAAAATTCAGGTCAAGAGCGGAACCTGGAATACACAAAAAGAAAACATGTCAAATCAGACGCAAGCCAGCCATTTTAAAAAGTACACACAGAAAAAATGACGGTCTAATTGAATAGCTATTCAGAGTGCAGAATTTGAAGACTGCTGCAGATGACAGCAGAATGCACTGGCGCTCAATATTAAAATGTTTAAGAGCCTCTTAGCTAGAACAGGACAGCGATATCTTCCTCTTGGGGCTGCTACGTCACACGCCTATTCCACTCATGCAACACTAAAGCAGCTCCCAGTAGGCAATTCTCAAAGGGCAGGGTGCATCGCTATAGCTACTGCTGCTCTGGGATCCACTTGTTAGCTACCCTGCTTGCTGCCACCAGCTCAGACGGGAATTCAGAGCCAAAGAGAGGATGGTCAGGTCAGCGAGCCGAGGGGAGACCCTGTGGGTCTGGCTTATTATTTTTATCCTAATTATCTTTCTTTTTTACAACCAAAACATAACGCTTGCATAACAATGATAACAAAGATAAAATATCTAACTACATAGGAAACAGGATATAACTCTTTAAAAGATCAAAATGCACAGTTTCTTCCTTCATACAAACTTAGTACTATTGCACCCTATTGAACTGGGATTCACTATTACCATTCTTAATTGTATTGTATACTTAACTATAAAAAAGTGGATGTTTAAACAGAGCTCCAAATTACCAGTACTTAAAACACTTTTCCCCATTTACATCTTTCCAGTACATTTAAAAACAAAGGACATTTAATTAAGCGGACACATTTAAAAAAAAAAATAGAACTACATACAAAGAAAACCTTGGTAATCCGTAGATTCGTTTCATATAGCTCGCAAAGGAGACTCTTATAAAAGCCAATATTTTATTAAAATACAAACCCCAGGAATGAAGCACAGAACACGATGAAAAGCCCTCACCTGGTCTGCAGTGTTTAACTATCCAGCCTTCCAACAGCTGACTCACTGTGTGCAGGAGCCTGTTCAGACTCTCTCCTTCTTTCCTTCCTTCTTTCTTTCTTTCCTCCCTCTCTCTCCCTCTCTACACACCCCAGCTACTCACAACAAGCCCCATCACGTGACAACAGCTGCCTGGTGCCACTGACTCAGTCAGGTATTGGTAACACAAAGACACTACAGAGAGGTTCAAAGCTTGAATGCTTTAATGAATTCAGCTGCATATTTCATCTATGCGGATAGCGTGAAGGGTGTGTGTCTCTCCAGCCCTATGCATATCATTCTTCACAAGACATTCCTTGTGAAAGTATACTAACCTGCACATGTATGTAGAAGCATGTCCAGATGCCAGAAGGTACAAACGAAAGGCGTAACACTTTCATACACACACACGATCCAGACATCGCTTATGCAATGGTGATAAAATATGATTGCATCTTTCAAAATGCAGACATGCTTGTGAACCTGACTAACTCCACAACACCAAACGTTGCTTTCAAGCTAAATTTATTTTACTGTAACACACAAGTGACCTGTAAGTTGCTTTTCTGACCACAAAAGGCGTAGCTGTGGACGTCTGAAAAATATGGGGAACATTTGGGTAAAAACATATTTAATAAATAAAATGAAACCCAAATGCAGCATTCAGCAATACAGGGTTAGTTTCTAGTTTATTATGGTAAAATAAAATCAAGTAAACTTACCTATTACTGATTCAACTGTATTACTACCTGGGTAGAACGGTGTAGCTTTGGCATTCATCGTGGACAACGCCGTGGGGGAGGGACTGTCGGAGCCAATACTAGAGGCCAGGCTTGAAGCAATACTGGATGTGATACTCGAAGCCAGGGGGTTAGCCGCTGAAAAAACACTAATAAGGTTCTGGAAACAAAGCAAGACAAGAAAACGCTGACTATGGAAACCACCAAGCACCTGGTTTGTTTATTTGTTTGGCGAGTTGGACAAGTCCTGTCTAATGCTTGTTATAGATGCAGTAAAGTGTATCTGCATTTGAAATATACATTTAATAAAATATATTTACATAGGGTTATCCTACAGGGAACAAGTGCCACGTTTGTCATTAGATTATAGATTACACAACAACAGACAGTACCTTAAAAGAAACTAGAATAGAATATGAAATGCAATTTTACAGGTAAACAACACCACCTTAAAAGGGGAAGCCAGCTCAACCAAAATACCAAATCCCAACATTAATCTATTCAGACGAGAACTTCATGAGATGAAGTGCATTAGGGTGGTGCTTCAGCTCCTTATGGGAGTATGAATCCCAGCAAACAAACAGGAGCTCTCTATTATAACTGCCTAAAACTCACAGGCCCAGGAACAATAGTATTTCTATACATTCAGTACTGTACAATACTACTGCCCCCATGTGGACAGTCAGAGGAACTTCAGCTCAGAGAATATAATATCATAAAATGGAATCTCATTGGCTAACAATATCCCACAATACTAGCACAGCTTAGAACTTTTAGAACCACTGCTTGACTCACTTGGCAACAAACCCAGGTGTGTGGATATTGAGCAGTATATGAACATGCTGCTGTGTGTTCGTGCTTTTATAGAATACTGCTACCCATATGTATGACTGACCGGCCACAGCTCACCTGTTTTTCTTGGTCATTTAATTTCTGATTACCGTCCAGTGGGTGACTCTTCAGATTCTTTGCCTATAAAAAAAAATGCATTGTTAAAATTGACAATACGCACAGATCGACCAGCAGGTGTAGCAGAGAGGGTTAATTACTTTAAAAAAGAAAGAAAAAGGAAAAAAGGTGGGGGGGATGTATTTTAAATATATTTCGTGAAGACAATCCTGCAGCCCCCATCAACAGGATGAAAATCTGCTTCCCGGTGCACACTTAAATAGCTGGTTCCACAGAACCACAGTCATGCTAATCTTGGTCTGTGAAACCAGAAAGCAGTCTGTTTTGAGAAGCAGCAATCTGCTCCTCTCCTTTCATACGTCGTCACAAACTCATCCCGAACAGCTATCAATACAACCATGCACAGATCACCTGATGCAGAATTACTACATCTCGTTCACCAAGCAGAAAGGTAGGGACCTCAGCAACACTGATACGACCGTCAGCAGAAAGACATTCGATCACAAACACAGCCTTACATGCAGCGTAGAGAACTCGGCTAGCTTGTCAACTTCAATCTGGTGATAAATCAATACAAAAAAAAACTTTGAGGAATTTACTTTACACTAAACTTAAAAATGTTCGATTCACATGTATTTGGCAAAAATCCTAGAATGGCTATAGTGTGGAGGGGGGGGATCTCTCAGTACAATTTGCAATTAATCGGATGACCCCCTTCAAAATAAGTTTCTTTGTACCGCACGTTACAACAGCTTTCTCCCCGACAATAAAAAATGTAATTACTCCTATAGACATGCAGGAGTGTCCCTCTGTCTCTGAGCTTTAGGATAAACTGGCAAACCCCTGGTCAGGTGCGGTAAAGGAGAAATGAATCTTTATATACCTGATCCTCGCGTTCAAAGCCAGGCTCTTTTGGGTGGCTAGACGTTGGAGAAGAGACACTGGGCGTGGTGGACTCTGTACATAAGCTACCACTAGTAAAGCATTTGGGCCTGCTGATGGGTCCAATAGGGGATAATGAGCTCGATGTTACAGTCGGACTACTAGAGCATGAAACCTGAAGGAGAGAAGCACAGAGCAGCGTCTTAAACAGGTTTCAGAGCTGCAGTGGCGAGCTAAAAGAGATGGAGATTGAAGGGAAGTTTCAATGTTGGGAGGTATCAATCAACCGGGCCTCCGAATAGCAGAACTGGTCAGACTACGAGCAAGCTCTGTGCTGCCATCACAGCCCGGCTGAGACTTGAGCAATTACACTGATGGCTTGGGATCTAAATAAGAAGAATTAAAACAAAGCAGAGAGCAAACTATTCTCGATACCGACTTCTATAGTGTCTCGAAGTATGTGAATAAAAGGGAGAATGGAGGATTTAAAAAACTAATGACAGAAATAATACACAGAGGTAATGTATATTATAGCAATCTGCAGGATAGTCAGATAACTATATCTATCCATCTATCTATCATATATATATAGCTAAACTGTTAAGTCTAATTTAACCTCTAATCAATCAAAACAGCACAGACTATGTATCCTTGTCACTTGTCCTTACTTTGGAGCTAATTGATCAAGAACCTGATTATCTTACTGTTAAACAGAACATGTTAACCACAATACAGGTGTTGGATGTTTGTTATTCTATTTATTACAGGACATCAAAACCCTTTTACTCTGCATGGCACTTGTGAGCCCAGGTTTAAACGCCATACACGCAAGACTCACAGTACAGTGCACACACTGACTACTGTACAGCAGACCTGTAATCGATGAATGAGTCTGGGCTGTGCGTCTGCACTTGCTGTTCAACACACAAGGAGATCATTGCCAACTTCTTTACTGAGTGCCTAACTGCCCTTTACTGTAAGCCATTACAGTGATGGTTTGTACACACACTGTTAACATCACTCTCTATACGGTACACAGCTTCTCAAGTTACCAAATTCCGCCTAGGAGTGCACTGTAGCTTCGAATGATCTGCATGCTGCTACAATCATTTTGCTCAGACTGAATGGCACCACTGTCCTTATACCAAGCATCTTAAAAACAATTATAAAAACGGGTACAATTAATTAATACAAAGTTAAGAAAATAGACAGTTCTTTAGTCGCTATAAAAAAAATAGCGACCTCGTCATTTTTATCCCTGTCACATTAATACAAACCTTATATCCAATTAAAACAAGAACAAAAAGATTAAAAATAAAGCATGTCTTTGATGATGCACATACATTTCCGGTTTGGCCATTGTTAGTAGTGCTGCTGAAACAGTCTGCATTGCTCTCCCAGTCGTTAACTGTGCTGTCTGTACAGTGCTGAGAGCCTGTCTTGGGCTGGGATCCACTATGCATCACACTGAGCAACGAACTCATGGTCTCTTCTGTGGAGGGGATTCCTGCAACAAAGAGCACAGAGTCAGAGCTTCAAAGACGTCCGCAGGCAAGTAAACCGTAATCAATCCATCAGTTTCATAGCTGAAAGCTAGAGGTTTCATTGCAAGATGGTTTGAAAGCTACAAGCATTCAGGTAGAACTTTATTGGGTACGTTTATAGATACTCAATCAACAGAGCCATTGTACAAAAAAAAAGGCATTGATAGTACATTAATGCTTTTTATATGTCTTGTGTAAGTACCCCATCACAAGCATTTTTTGAGGTAAAATGACTTACTTTCCACATGTGCAAAGGCACAGAAGGGACCACGTGGGCAGTATCCTGTTTGGCGCATGTCATTGCATTTTGTGGACTTGTAAATCTAAATACAAATAAATATATATTACAAAAAAATAAAATAATAAAATAAACAATTAGGTTCTGAGCTTGAATGAAAAGACACTGTGGAAACGCTTGCTTTGTTTCTTATTATTTCGCGAGGATCTTACGATTGGGCGTTTGTTTGAAGTTGTGGAAGCAATGTCCTTACCTCGGGGTGGAACTGCTGTTCAGTGCGCGAGTGGCAATACTGACATTGATCTCCGCTGTCACACTTGGAGGGCTCTCCCCACTCATCCCCGTGCTTCACATTAGGACACGGCGTCGATCTACAGAAGAAGTACAAAAAACTAATTAACACGCACGTGCCGCAAGACGTGTACAAAATGACCTACAATCACGTAAAGTAGAAGAACATCTCATAACAAACGCCTACGCATTTCTGCGCACCTGTATTTGAATTTTCTCGGATTTCTCCTCCTGTCCCGGCTATTGTGATAGTGTGGGCAGGCATACCCCTGGCGACAGAGGCGCGGGGGTTTAGTGCATTGCTCAGTCTTGTAGTTCGCCAGCACGAAGTTGGTATCTGTGTGAAATGTAGGCATTTTCAACCAAATTGTTCAACAATTAGAGTGACTTCATTTGCACATTAAGATAAAAAAAGAAAATATATATATATATATATATATTATATATATATATATATCGATGTCATCCGGGCTATATATATATATCCCAGTATATAAAATATATATATATATATTTTTTTTTTTTTTTGACAAAACTACATACCAGTAATGGTCATTTTTTTTTTTTCCAGTAGGGGTCAATCTTAGCTTAGTAAATGTCATTTTAAAATGTAATTTAAGATAAAAAAAAAGAAATTTGCTCATGCCGTTTCCATATATCACAAATACCATTTTTTTTTAAAACTTCTTATTAAAAAATTAAAATCAAAATGGCAGATTTCAAAACATTCCAGTACATCTTATTTGCCCGTAAGTGTCGTCTCACCAACCGATAACAATTCGAAAAGACTTGGATAACGGCATTTACATACAGAAATCTCCAAAGAGGTATAACTGCAGTTCCTGTATATTTAATTATTTAGAATGCTTAGTTAGTATGCACAGCTGACCCGGTCCCTTGTGGTATTTGAGGGTATTTTTCCTTTCGGACTCAGGTCACTCTTATCCCTTATTATACTCGGTGCTAGGGTGAGGGCTGTACTGTCTTACCCTGCCACCTGGGGTCCTCGCTGAGGGTTTTCTCAATCATTGCCTGGCTGGCCAGGACTCCCGGCTGCAGGTCTGGAATCCCCTCCCCAGCTCCAAGCTGCCCGTTCTGCAGAGCCTCCTGCGCCTGCAGCTCTCTGCAAATCATTTAAACAAGAGCTGCCACTGTTAGAACAGGAATCGCTGTACCCAAGGGATGCCCCTTTTAAACCTTTTGCATAAAACGTTCCTTAACCCTTATTATAATATGGTATACTTTATTGTTTATTTCAAAAATGTCCACACACAGTATTCAACGATTACAGTGTAAAAATGCATCATGACACCTATAAAATCATCAAACTTGTTTAAAAAAAAAAAAGTATTAAAAATTTTCGGTTTTACGTAAACTACTACGTCGTTCAGGGTTTTTACTGGCGTTTGCCGTTTAAATGTTTAACCCTTTACAGCCAGAATTCTAACAGCATTGTGCACACAACAAAATGGATGTCTGTGGGCAAATTCAGACTGCCATCATGTGTAGAATGAACACGTGTTGCTAAGCAACTAGAACACTAGACATAACCTCAACGCACTCTCTGAAAACACTTTCAAGGGATTCACTGCACACTGCAGCAGTACTGCTTCTGCACAGTGTTTCACCCCTAATTGTTTCACAGTATAATATATAACTGTAGCAACCTCTCTCACAGTGGAGTATGAATGTTATGGCTATGATGCACACTTTCATAGACAAGTGTTTATATGGAAATGTGGAAATCACATGTATTTATTTATTTTTTTCTTACATACTCTGGAGATACACATGATTAAGAACCATAAGTTGCTACACTGTATATCAAATAAATTCTGTGCAGGAAAACAATGGTACTGGGATGCCTCGCTGGGGGGGGGGGGGATCAAAAGTAACAGAGTCACACTCCTCCTGTAAACAGTCCAAAAAATGTTCACTGAAATAATTAAATCCTTAATGACATAAAAGTAAACATTCTGCAGTATTTAAAATGTAGTACACAGATTATACAGCACATTGTATTTATCTGAGGGCCATGTTTAAATGGCGAGTGTGTGTGCGCGCGCGCACAAACACACACACACACACCCCTTAAAGAGGAAGTGCTTTAAATACTGTGGCTGTGAAATGTCACCCCTAACCCTGCTTAACCACCAAAGCTACTGTCAATACTAAAGGGTTGTTTTTAGAGCATGAGTAACTGATACAGCTATAGTGAAACTATTTTAGAAACATTCAGTACACACACACCCCGACAGCTGTAGATACAAAACTAGAACCATCGGTATGATGAAGCAGCAGATTACCATGAACTACATCCAGGACATGCACATGCACAAAATGTTTGACACGCAGACACACAGAACGCTTCTACTGTATAATCGCCAGATTCGGACACTCTCAAAAACTTCCAAACAAATTTTTGTATCCTAATTGGATAGGTCAGCTGTTCTGAGGATATACCCTGTGTGCTTACTCCACTATAAAGTACACAATAAACATGAAATATAGCATTTAGATATTTTGTTTTTATTCTACATCCCTGCAGTAGGCAACAATAAAATCAAGCTTTGTGCTCAGTTCATTAGGACTGCCAGTTCCCACATGGCAGATCCACAGCATCTTGCTGTGCTGATCAGAGATCTTTTGTGTTACTGTGCGCCAAAACTCTTCTCAGTGATGTGTAAACGACAAACAAAAACTAGACTTTTAAAGCGCTTCGTCTACATGACAAGACGCCGCATTAGCGGTTCACCATACACAGCGGACGGCACTAAAGGCAGCAGGGCACTCGTTTTTAGCACTGCAGCCCTGGAAACCCCCCCTGGCTGTGCAGTAGCACACAGTTCAGAATTGTACACTAGAGAGAGACAGGGACCTCTTTCGACCGCAGCTGCCACGGAGGAGCTCTCTGTGAGGAGTCATGATCAGTAAAATGCACAACACGAGTGCTTTCCACGACTTTACAGCAGATCACTTCCAACCCACATAGGACGGGTTACCCAGCAGTCACCAGCGTACGCTTATTTTGCAAAACATGGCCAATGCGTGAGACTTCAATGATCTGGGCAACATATGAACCCCCTTAGTTTGTACCATTCCAGTAAGCAACAGTTTATTCGTTTATTCATCTGTCCCAATAGGATCACAATCAGGAGAACACACACACAGAAAAACAAAATAAAGGCTGCTTTGTGGTTAAAACATCTCTTCTCCTCCTGTTCTCTTTAAACTTGCTGAATCTCGCCTGCGGCCCTGCGATTAGTATTATTTTTGACCGTGTACTCGCCTACCACTAACATTCGAAATGCCCTCTAATTAAAAGTGGGGCAACGTTCACAAACTCGGAATTATGGTACTGCAAGTCACTAGCACCAACAGCTTCATTTAATCGTGTTAGTTAACCCTTTTTTGGACCACGGACACAAAAACATGTATTTTTGTAAAAGGTGTTTAGACTCAGCGCTGACTCACACCAGATTCAGGTTTGGATAATATTGCCTGGACATCTAGGTAATCTGCTTTTAAAATCCTAGAAGGTAAAAGTAAGTTCCACATGGAGTTCACAAATTCAGCTGAGAATTTCTTCTGAAGAACTTTATTATCTCCAGCTGGGAAAAAAAAAGAAACTATCAGAAGCTCAAGTCGCCCAGTTTAACTTACTCCCCTCAGTCCAAACTGACTAATACTGGGATTCAATTGTAATCACGGAGCCCATATAGTGGCAATTAAAAAGCACCACAATCAGCCACTGTGATCATTGTATGTTAGCATTCAATAACAGCACACAGTTATTACAGGCATTTGGTACTTTTTTAAAGCCACTCTAAGATTAAGGACAGCAGCGCCATTAATAAAACTGAATTCAAGAGTAGCAACCAAGTGAACAGAAAAACTGGGAAAATTCCAGAGAAAGCCATGAAACACATGAATCCACTGGCTGCAGTAATGTAAAATGTTATTTCAATTACTGACCCATATTTAAATGTCAGAACAATTACATATGGGGCAATAACATGGAATAAAGGATGGTTGGGGGTGGGGTGGTGCCATTGATCCAGAGAAACAGCAAGCCATCCGAGTCGGGCAAACTTATTTACAGAAGAGATTGTTCAAACTGGAGTATCAAAGTGGGCTTTCACCATTTAAACCCCTGGTGAAGCAAACCAGGGAAATGCAAGAAATGCTTCATGTCTAAAATGGGTAAACTAGGTCGCCAGATGTTGCACGCTAGCAAAAGAAACATATATTTTTTTATTAACTGCACTAGATTAAAAACGATAATTTTTTTATTTATTTTTTTTTAAACCTGGCAAGGTTTATTATTCCATGCCGGTAAGTAATCTAGTGACAAATGGTTATCCCCTTGTTCATAAATTGTCAACACCTGTAATATCTTACAAATGGATAGCTGCAGTAAAGTGCACGCACATTTTACATATCCACAAATCAAGCGGTGTAAATGGTGCAGAAAATCTCTATATACCTTATATCGTATACTGGAGGTCTAAGATCATGTGGGCCATGAGCAAAGGCACAGTGGAGCCCGTTCTTTACACAGTGCCCCCGGGCATCTGTTTCGTGGATACAAGTGCCAGTCTTGTAATAGCGCAGGTGGTACTTTCGTTCTGTGTCACCTGTCGTTCGATGTAGATAGGGGCAGCTGAAACAGAAAGAAAATGAGAGAAAGACAATGTGAAACGATTAACTTCTTGTGTTCAGCAGATTTAATTCAGTTAAAAGAGTGTGCTCTGATGAATGATTAGAAGAGAAGTGGGGGGGGGGGGGGGGGGATAATACAAAATCAAATTACTGAATGTCACTGACAGAGTTCTCAGGCGAACTGTCCATCCAATCACATCAACATTACAGAGCACATTAAATATGGTTTGGAGATGGAAATACGGTTCCCACTGTCAGCTATTTGAACCATTGCACGCTTTAAAAGAAGTCTGACCAGTCACACCTGAGCTTAGGATGTCAACGGTCTCCAAAATTCAGCTCAGGTGTTATTAACCAAGACCAGGAACAGACTTTACTGCTGTGCAAAGGGAGTCTTGGAGTAAGGATTAAAGTGAGCTTGCATGCCCATCACCTTTCCTAACCACTTAATTCAACCTAAGACAATGGGTAAACAGTGTCACCATTTCTCTTCAACACTAATGAGGCATTTCATTGAGAAGCGATGGGTAGCAACAGCATGCTTGAAGAGGCCCTGCAGCCTAATTATTCAGTGAGCAGCCGCGTTCCAGTTAAATTAGAGGCTAGTTATGGATGCCAAGAGATGGAATGAACTAGACCTCAAAATTCAATCTTCATTTGATCCATCTTGATAAAAAATGATAAACAGCACGTAATTGCTGGTTTGCAGCAGCTGAGACATCAGTGTGGTTTAATTTCACTAAACATGTAGGCAAACAGCTGCCAACGCATTCAAAACTGACAGTAAACCCAAACAAGGATGTAAACCTCACATTACTGGATTGACACATCATTAACCAGTATGTTACCAATGACCTACACCTTGGACAGAATGGTATCTAAACCACAGAACCATAATCATAAATTCTGCAGGAACTCTGTAGTAGACAAAAACTCTACAGGCAAATGCCTACAGGTTTCACCGAAACTGGACCTGTCAAAATCTTCAATCAGGTATCAGTGCTTTGAAAATGCAGGTCACTGTTACCAAAAGTCATGCAAAATTGTGTATTGCACATGCATTAATGATAGCAATACATCAAACTGCACTGCACGCTGAACACAAACGTTTACACGTGACGAAACCTTTGATTTTATATTGTGATTATTGTGTTTCCAACCCTGGATCTTTAGAAAAAAAAAAAAAAAAATTATAACTATACTTATTATATATCAGTCGACAAACCACGATTCAAACCTTGCATATTTCCAGTCTGGGGGTGACTATACTTAATTCCCTGCTTTGTTTTCTTCATCCAGGTAGGTACATTGTTAAAGCAACTTAACATGTACACACACACACACACACACACAACGCTGTAATGCTTGACACGGGCCACTTACTAAACACTGACCAGGTGTCAGGTTTTGATCTGAACACAGTGCAGAATATAGACACTACAGTAAGGTTACCTGTCATTTTCTGCTTGCACTTTATTTCACAAAACAAAAAATAATCACAGGCTGGACTCCACAGCAGTTCCCATTAGAAAGAAGGCACTATTGTACCATACTGTTTCAGTTCTCTGGTACAGCCAGCTGTCTATAATGTAGGGTGTAGGAGAGGGGGCAGGCTAACGGATTAGCTTCTCCTGTCTCAATACTGCTCACAAGTTAAATGAGTTTCGGTGTTCACATTGGGAAAAAAATGTTTGTTTTACTGTTATAAACACAATAAAGTAATATATTGCAAAGACTGGCATGTACCATTTTGCATATGTCTTTCACAAACTGTGTAATATTGTACATGATTTAAGGCAAAATGTTTGCACATACAACAAATAATTCATCAATGAATACTCAGATGAATGCAGGTTTGATAATAAAAAAAACAACAACAACCCTTCTGGTCTAATGTGTATTCAGAATGCACAAAGTACATCTAAACCGCCGACATTGTGTAGTAAACAGCATTAAGAGTTAGACTGTTCAGAGCAGACTACTGTATTTAAAGATGATGAAATGTCCGCGGTTGCTTGTTATTACAGTGTGCTTTAATGTTATATGATAACGCAGGCATGCAGTGCAGTGTGTTGTCACCAGCAAGCTGCCGAGAAGAAGGGGGCGTGTACCATCGCTCTCGGGCCTGCAAAACAACAGACTCGACTTCACACAGATTAATCCCAAGGTATATGCATTCTCAAACAACAAACGCGAATCCGTAAAATAATCATAATCATAATATAGTTAATTGTCCATTTTGTTTAGTTCCTTAAAAGAAAACTGAAACGTCGATCTCTGTAAATATGATCGCTATGCTATAGTACACACAAGCATGGCAGAAGGGGCGTGCACTGTAGGGCTCAATAAATTAATAATGGGCAATGTTCTGCAACGCACACAACAGGCACAGTTTACAATGTATTGTTGATACACTTGTACAGTGTTCCTGTGCTGAATTACTTTACAGAGTTAGAAAATGAATTCAGCTTTCAAATATATATCTTTCCATATATATACACACACACATATATATATATATATATATATATATATATATATATATATATATATATATATATGAATAAAAACCATCTAGGTAGATGGGATTTACACTGTGACACATAAATTCTAAAGAAAAGGCACACACCAGCAAATTTATTATAAATATTTTGTTTAAAATTAAAATTTATTTTTTTATCTGCTCACTCGTCTCCGTCCGGGCAGATTCCTGTTGTTTCGTCGTATTTTGTACAATACACGTCTGGGCTGTAGTTAAAGGTCCCATCTCGCCTCCTGATCGGTCTGCGTCTCCTCTGGTTCAGGAAATGCCATTGAAAACAAGTGTAGGGTCTGTGCTGGGTGCACTTGTGTTGCAAGAACAGCGGGCACTGCTCCGTACGAAATTCCTTTAGATAGCTGCAAAGTACGAGAGACGAGCGTTAACAATATATATATATATATATATATATATATATATATATATATATATATATATATATATATATATATATATATATATAAATGAAAACCAAACGTGGTTCTCATACAGACCACAATAAACAAAGCTGCTGCATAATTTGGCGCACTCCCGAAATTTACTACGTGGTTTCAGACTTCTCGACTTATTTAAGCTAAACAAGATTCTACATCTTACAAATGCAGTGACACTTTTAAAGAAAATGCTATGCAAACGCTACAGTTGTGCGTAACGCCCTAGGCTACACAATTCACACAAAAATGACATGTTCTGTTATTGTTGCAATGATCCGTCAGTCCTGTAAACGCACGTACGACTACTCGCTCTCGACGAGTAATTCCGCATAACTGTATGCTACAATAGATTTCGCTCTATGCATACTTCTTGTGCACAATGCACGCAGGATAATAACTCAATTCAAACAAGTTCATTAAAAAGGTGATATTCTAAAGACATAACATGACCAGACCGAAGTTTCGTGTCACTCATTGTTGCAAAAATCTTACTCCATGCTGCCAAAAGTCTTGCGCTTTGCTCACGACACGTTGGTATCCAATACAAAAGCTGCGCAAAATTATTTCCGTTGATCCAGTCCAGCGGCATGCACGTACGTCAAGGAAGCTACGTAAGACTTCAGCAAATCAGGCCGAGATGGAAGAACCAAAAATAAATAAGAAGTCAATTGCAACTTATCTGTTGACCATACAAACAAACAGCAATGTGTGGTTATTTGGTTTTTTTTAAATTCGGAAACAATTGAGCTGACAACGCAACACAAGCGTTTTCTCCAATCGCAACGGCAGCATTTTGTTATTTTTTACGTTTTTATTTACTTACGTGATTTCTGAAGAATTTGCTACTTGACAAACACCATTGTTAAAACCCACTGAAGGTGCCGAAATCTGCAATGCTATCCAATTCCTGCGGCCGACGGGCTTTCAATGTGGGCTTTCTGCTGCATTTGCTGCGGTTTGCTTTTCGCTTTACTTACGTGTAGTGGGCTGGTTTCTCCGTTTGGGCAGAAGCGCTCGCCGCCGTTTTCGAAACCGACGGCATTTTCAGTCAAAACAATAAAAGGCGCTTGCGCGAAGGCCCGCTCAGCTCCCCGTACTCTCGTACACCACAGCAGGGCAGCACGGGCAACTGGCGGGATAAACAAACAGCACTCCCTGCTCCTGAGTTTGAGCGGGTCGCAGAAATGCTTATACTCGTGCAAGAGCTAAAGGATGCCGGTTTAAAAACTTTAAACCGTTTTTGTATTTGGCCCAAAAGACAATCAAATTTGAAATTCTAAATCCTAGGTGTTGTGGTGTCAGCCCCTGTGTAGTATATATTCTTTGCATGCCTTTTGCCTACTTTTGTGTTGTGGTAATCGGGTGTGAAACTCAGCAGTGTCAAACTGAGAGAGCAAGTGGGGTACTCTTTAATAGCTGGGTCAGTTTATCGTCCCATGAAGTAGTCAGTGATGATTGTGTTTTTACTTTCAAATTCAGGTTCTGGGGTTTCCCATCTAGAATACCTCTACTATTTCCTGATGCTTAAAACACAATTAACAAGTAGCAAACACCTACAATATGTAGCTCACACTTTTTAGTCTAAATGGTCACGATGTAAAACGAGGATGTTGAATCACAATGAAAACGAATGCAGAGAGACTGCACTTGTTATAAATACATCTGCAATGTACAGATGCTGTGTTTCCCAGTTGCAAGGAAGTTTCAGTCAACGGACAAGCCAGGATATCCCTCAGATCTGTCAGGGTTGATAGTAGGCAGGAGTTTCAGTATAATATGCACTGTAAATCTACCGCACACTTCGAAAGAGAACACAACGTTAAAGGCGACATTATATTTTATTTGGGGTTAATCTTTATACGTGCATGGTCATGTTTTTAAAGCCCGTATAATGGTAATATCATATTAAGTGTGTTACAGTGTCACCTGGTGCGTAAAATAAAGGAATAATTTATTAGATTGGCAGACAGGGAATTCTTAACACCCAGGCCTGCTGTTTCAGAAAGAAAGGTGAAAGGCTCTGTCATCAAGAGATCTACATGCATTCTTCTTGATCTGTATCTTATTATATTCACTGCACAGTGAAATCTGTCTGTTGTAACCACCATTTCATATTGATAAATACATATTCCTAAAGCGTTTTACACTGCATATCTGGACAGTCCTTCTATAAAACTAAAGTTACAGAATTAGCAAAAAACAACTAAGCATCATGTTGCTTTTTTGACATTGACTTGTAATGGAATCTTACTGTCAAACACATTGCCAGTGTGTGGCTAGATGTAATTGCTGTGAAGATCTTAATGATTGAAAGCTTTATACAGGCTATGGTATATCTCTCCAGCTTATATTTTGACTTCTATGTCTCATATCTAAAAAATGTGTCTCATGCATGCAAACCACTCTACTCCAAATGCAGTGGGATTCTGAAAAGTCTGGATTCGACTTCTAATAATGATCAGATTACAGCCATGAAACACATCTGCATTACCTGAAATGAATCTTCAGATGGATACTGAATCACAAACCGATTATATAACATGCTGGTATTCTCATATATATATATATATATATATATATATATATATATTATATATATATATATATATATATATATATATATATATATATATATATATATATATGTTGTGTCAGTTGTGTAGCTCAAAGTTTTCCATTGCAGTCTGTGCAAGCTCCACACTGATATCTTTCTATACAGCATGTAGCACTCTTAATAGCTGAATATTCCAGTTACTTTGCAGGTAGTTGTAGCCGTGTGAACACTTCTCCCTGTGCATTGTTGTGGCTGTTTTGAAATGCTAAACTGCACAGATGGGTGCAGAGTACCTGTCAGACTGAATAAAAACAATGGAGGAATGTGTGATCACACTCGTTGGGAAATGTCTCAGCCAGGCTGAAAAAAAAGGTGCTTGAAAAGCAAAGCCATTAAAATGGTACAATAGACAGTAAAAGCTTTTGTACAGTGACCAGAATAAGCCGGTCACCAATAGGACTGAATATCTGTAAATATCTGTGTGCTTATACAAGGAGCCTTGTTTTCTCATTTTTATTGAAAAGACAATCCTGGCTTTAGGGACTAGTAAAGCAAGTGACAACAAAGTTCAGACGCCCATAAATACAGTGTTTACTGTATAATTATTTATACTGTATATTTAATATATCTGATATATATATATATATATATATAATATATATATATATATATATAATATATATATATATATATATATATATATATATATATATATATATATATATATATATATACAATATATGTATATGCACACATATGTGGACACATACGTGTAACATGAGTACTGTAAGATGCGGTTAATAGTCTTAAAAATTCATACAATGCAATGTTGTCTAGATAGATCGACATAGTGGTATGTATTTGGATATTTTCTAGTTCAACAACCCTTGAAAACTCATAGGAATCACTGAACATGCGAAGCAGCGTTAAGCCTAGATGCATTTACAATCTATTTCAGTGTTTTCAGATTTAGTTTGATCAGAATACTACATCTCATTGTGTGTGTGTGTGTGTGTGTGTGTGTGTGTGTGTGTGTGTGTGTGTGTGTGTGTGTGTGTGTGTGTTTTTATTTATTTATTTATTTTTAAATAATTGATTATACCCCAAAGGAGATTAAAACAAAATGAATATTTTGCATACACTTAGTTGACAAAAGAATGCTAGATTTTCAAAGTTTATTTATTATACATCATGGTTTGTTTTTTATAGTGATACGTGTAATCATAACAAAATGGGGTTAAAAATGTTTATTATTATTATTATATTATTATTATTATTATTATTATTATTTGACAATAACATCTAAACACGTATACAGTACTTTAAATTGAATACCATAGTATAAACTTCACTCATAGTGTGGGCTCAAGCACGTGGGCGGGGATTTCCCACAGAGGCGCGTCACTAAATTGTCGCAACTAATAGGAAAGCAGAGCCTCGGTAATGGGAAGAAGACGTCACAGAGGGTATAAAAGCACCCCCTTCTCGCTTCTCACCAGCAGAATCCTGGTCAGAGAGCGCAGTTACTGTTGAATTGCAAAGTGAAATCGTAGGGTGAGTACAGCTGTCTATTTTCTGAGTTTATTGTAAACTGGTGAAAATATTTTATTTTTTTGGTTATTTTACTTAAACGTACTTTTGTTCCCGTCGTAGTTTTTATTTTATTTTTGCTAACACGTTTGTAAAATAAGCGTTGCTTGAATGCATGTTTCGCCCGTCCTGTTTGTAGCAGGTCATAAAGAAACTGCGCCAAAGATGTCGTTGCCTGGTGCTCTTTTATAGTAGGCATTTTATTTCTTGGAAGTATTTTATTACAAAAATATGTAATTGCCAGTCGTTTGCTCGAACAGACTAAGCGTGCGTGAATCCAGGATTGGTGACACCGGACCCGGCGTGTAAGCTGGCGCGGAGTTGCCATTTCTTTGTAATTTTGTAGTTGATTCTCGGTGCAGCTGCAGACAAAGCTTCGACGATGTTGTGAAGTCGCCATGTTATAACATTACAGAGAACAGGGAGAAGTGAAACGTGTCTTCAGCAGGTCGTGTAATGGTGGAACGAAAATAAAACGTTAGTGCCGGCTGATTCGTATGTATTATATACGGTAACCTGTTTTTGTTTTTAAACAAATGTATATAGATTCGTCAAATGCAAAATAATTCTATTAAAATACATTTTGCTGTATAGAGGGAGCAGAAGGGGGAGGGGGGGTACCCACACACACTTGTAAATTTGAAACATCTCCCGCCTTATCGATTTCAGAGCAGTCTGAATTTGTGCTGGTAGTGCCACCAGTACAATCGCATGTGTTAATGTATACTGAAATACAATTGTGTGAATTATTATATACGGATTTAAATACCCATCCTAAATATCTGGTCCCGATTTTAACACTGTAAACGCAGGTATTTAATCGTCGTTGGATGTTTACGGAATATAACGCTTGTGAGATCACTTACGATATATGGATGTGGGTATATATTAAGATTTTAATCGGGCATTACTTTGTCTAGATTTTAACGTTTTTTTTCTACTTTATTAATTTATGTATCTATTTAAATATCGCATGTCCGTGTGTTAAACTGGTATTTTCGGTATCGGTTATAGATTCCGTTGTGTTTGAAATATATTTACACTTTGTAGTTTAATTTTTTTTATTCAAAACATGTGTTTTTTTTTTTTTTGGTAAATTCTTCGTAATAACTAGGTGTAGCGGGCTGTAGTATCTTACAAGGAAATGGCTTTCTAAGCCCATGTAGCGAGTTGTTTCGATGCTAGTGAATTAAATGTTGGTGTTTACGCTGTATTTGGTACCTTCTTTTTGAGGCAGCCATTTTGTTTGCTGTATCTTCTCCTTCATGTACTTCGTCATGTCCCGCCCCCTCGGCCAATTCTGTTCCTGTGGGGTAGCGACGAATTCTTATTGGCCGGTCATCTTGTCCTGTAGCCCCGGTGCCGCCCACATGGAGGCACTGTGGTAGTCTGGGTTTTCCCTGGATTTTGGATTTTTTGCAGTTTAATAGTGACTCGTTCTTTCAGTAAACTTTAGTCACTGGTTAAATGCCCTAGTCACAACTCCGCAGCCCTCCCAGTGGTTACGTATCCTGTTCTGCCTCTAACTTTAAATTAGTAATACAAGTACCGCTAGACAGATATATTTTACTGTGTATATACACTTGTGTAATATTTGTACATCTCTATTTTGGAATTGTTTTGCAAAACACATAGCATTGCTCTAAAACTGGAATATTCCAGTGCAATTTATAATCTGCAAAGTGCTTTTTTTTTATAGATTATCTATCAGCTATTTTGGGTTTTCCTTCTCTAAATAAAAGGTATAGTGCGATTTTAGTAGCTACAAGGCAGTAACTTGGATTAAGTTTGAGTGGTATATAGTAACATTCCATTTCTTTCTAATGGCCCTTAATTTACTTTTCTGACAATACTAATTTAGTGTTTCATATTGTGTGTAACAGTTGTTTTGAACAGTACACATGTACTGTCTGGCACAATTTGGTTCATCCTTTTGCAGCAGTGAAGCAGCTTTTCAACAGCCCTGCAATGCCTCCATCCATAACCCCTGTGCTCTATCACTGCACCAGTATTGGATAGCCTTTTCAAAAGCAAATTCAGAAGTCACGATTTGGCGTGTCCACAGACATGTTAAGCTTTTTAAAAAAAAAAAAAAAAAAAAAAAAAAAAAAAAGAAATTGCATTCTAGTGGCAAACCATGCTTGCAGTCAGCTATAGCTGATTTCTAGTTCTGCAGGGAAAGCTGCATGGTACTGATTAGGTACCAGTGATAATTAACAGGGTTAGGTTTGGGACTGCAGATAGTGGTGACTCTGTTTTGAACTTTATGAAGTGTGTGAACGCAAATGGGGGTTAATTTGTCTTAATTGGTGGTTATGTTAACTTTTTTTTTTTTCTTTTTCAGAAAGTTGAGTTGCAATGGCACGTACCAAGCAGACTGCCCGTAAATCCACTGGTGGAAAGGCACCAAGGAAACAGCTGGCTACCAAAGCAGCTAGGAAGAGTGCGCCCTCTACTGGCGGTGTCAAGAAACCCCACAGATACAGGTACTTGAGTGAGGATGGGTTAAAACACTTACTGTATTGGTACACTTCAAAATTACTCATTTTTATTTTTACATTTTAACCTTAACTCTGGCATGTTGGTGTAATGTATCTAAACCAGTATTCTGAGTAAAAAGGGGGGTTTTATTAACCCAAATACAACCATTCTTGACTACTTCAGTGGATTGTACAGTAGGTTAGAACACTACACATGCCCTTGCTAGTACTGTTTTTTTTGTATAAAGTTATCTATTAAACCCTAATGCTTGGCGCTTTGAACACTTTAGACACACACCTTGGGTGTGTTGCTTCCCCAAACTTGTTTTAGCCTTCCTTGCAAGATTGAACTTGTTTTGTGAACTCTGCCATGTTGGCGTTGATGCAAAACTGAATTAATCCGCCCAGATGCTGACGTTCATCTGTCTTTAATTCAGGCCAGGCACAGTCGCTCTGAGAGAAATCCGCCGGTACCAGAAGTCCACAGAGCTGCTGATCCGCAAGCTGCCCTTCCAGCGTCTCGTGAGGGAGATTGCGCAGGACTTCAAGACTGACCTGAGGTTCCAGAGTGCTGCCATCGGAGCTCTTCAGGTAAAATGATGCCATGTTTTTCAGGGCTGTCCCTTTTGAGGCGTGTTTAAACTCCCAGATTCCACACTTGAGCCAGTTCAATCCACTCAGCTAGTTAGATGGCCAAAGGTGTCATATGACTTTAAATTCAACTCTCCACCACCCCAATGGAAACCACCTTTTTAATGTTTCTGCAGTCCTGAGGCATCACAAGTGGTGGCTTTTTTTGGTGGGGGGGGGGGGGGGTGCGCCCCTCTGCTTGTCATGGATAGATCCAGAACTGTTGGCCCAATGCTGGTGATGCACTGCAGAGACTCCTGGCTAGTCCACATGCTGTATATTGTGCTGGTGCCATCTACCTACGCTATTGGCGTTTCCATGTTTTGATCTGCTCTCAAGAGTATGTTTTGTAATCCTGAGATGCCTGTTTATTTTTTTTAAATGGCAGTTTTGTGGATACCTGTTAATGGTTCACTCTTGGAAAGGGATGTTACTAATGTGTTTTTTTTTTTTTTCCTATTCTTGCAGGAAGCCAGTGAAGCTTATCTGGTTGGTCTGTTTGAGGACACCAACCTGTGTGCCATCCATGCCAAGAGAGTGACCATCATGCCCAAGGACATCCAACTTGCTCGGAGAATCCGAGGGGAGCGTGCTTAAAAGGCCCCCCCATTCTTTTGTGTTTTTTTTTTTTTCTTCAAGTATCTGCAAGACTTTGGGCAAAACCAATTAATTTTTTTTACTCTTATTGAACTGAATGCCCTTATGAGTAGGTTGAAGTATTTTGTATGTTTTTGTTAGTATTGATAGAAAAAAGTGGTTTTCAGTGCAAAAGTAGCAAGTGTTTTGTAAAACATTCCTTCAAACTCGCTCAGGTTTTTAAACGAATAGGTTTGTATCAAATTGTAATACATCTGGCTCATTCTGTGTTGGGTGGAATGTGTAGTTTGCATGCTATAAAGGGGATAACTTATTAGACTTGTCATTATTTTCTTTTTTGCATTGTGGTGACATAATTGGGTTGTAAATAAACTTTCCACTACCTCACTTGTGTGAATTTAAACCTTTTCAAATAAATCTACTTTCCATCTTGTGTTCTAGCTGCTGAAGTTCCGTTTACTTTAATGGTGGGACAGTAGCTAGGAGATTCCTATTGCATGTTAAACTGTTCTGACTAAAGTTGAGTTGGTGCTGTGACATTACTGTGAATAGCAGAAAGGCTTTGATTTAAAGTATGGAGTAGACTCCTTCAGTTTTAGGTACTCTGTTTGCCTCTGAGTGGACTCTCGACTCAATGCTGTGCTTTCAGTTACTGATGGCATATTTAGGTTGTGCAGCTAGGCTATTGTTCCCTATTCAACTTAGAAGCCAAAACAACTGCCCATAATATTTCATTAAAGTGTACAAATTTAGGCAGGTCAGTCTTTCATAACAAGAACAAACAACCTGGTCCAGTAGAAGTAAACTGGACCACAGCCCTAGCTCCTATTGGTCAGTATCTCAAACATGTCAAATTACCCCAGCTTTGAAATACCTGTCCCAATAACTAGAGAGCCAATACACTGAGTAGAAGAAATAGCATTGCTAACAAACATAAGAAAAGCAGGTTTTAAAATGATGGGTTAAAAGCGTTGACATAACCAAGCCTTTTCATTATAACTAGGTTAATTCCACAAATAGGTTAATGACCCATGCAAGTTACATCTAACAGCTTAGGATGAGATTGAATTGCTACATAAAGTACAAAACATTAATACATTATTTATTGTACAGCTTAAATATTTGCACTAGATAAAAACTGATCTTGAAATACCCTACCCCCCCCCAATCTGAGCTGCAAAAAGCAGGCAATCTAATGCTCCATTCCACACAAAAAAGCTGGTGCCTTCCAGCTTAATACAATTATTAACTGCTGGTCACTGGATCAGGCTTCAGCTGTGCCTGTTCTATCAAGCTGGCTAGAACAGACAAAACCATTGAAAGCCTTCATTCTTCTGGAAGGCACAATATTATTAATCAACAGTGGGTTTGGCTATAAATCAGAAACTTCTGCACATACTTTAAATTAAAACACTACCACAAATTGATTTAATTTCAGCATGCAAATTACAGCAACACCCTGTTGCAAATCACTTTGCACAAGCTTTGATGCCAACTGACACCCATACTAATATACAAATTGATCCAGAACATAATAAACCCGGGCAGGTGGACGGCAGGAGATTGCACACCGCTGCTTTGAAAGATGCTAGCTCCGCTTGTGGTTCTCTTCAGGCTTGCTGGTTTCAGTTTGTGCGGGCTGCTGCGATTCGAACCGTTGGTACAGACCTCTCTCCAGCTCTCTGTCTACCTCCGACTGCAAGAAGTCCAATGAGACTGATTTGAAGAACTTTCCACCAAGGCTTTTGAAACTGGCTGCCGAGGGACTGGTCCACTGACCAGGAGCGGTGGCTTGCTTTACTGGAGGTGAACTGCACGGGTCCGGGGTCCTTCTCATCGTTCAATGTCTCCGATCTCCTGCTTATCTGCGCCGTGGATCTTGTGTCTGGATGCATCCTGTTCCCTAGAAAATCAGTAGATACTGTAATGAGACGATAGCATTGCTAGGTCCGCCAGAATCACAATTAATCAGCCTTCATTCAGTTTATGCTAGAAAGCCAAACCATAAATAATGTCCCAGCTGACTTGAGCTGGGATGTGCCAGGGTCACGCTGCCACTCCAATTAAACGAATGTTATGTAATAAACGCCAGCGATTATTATTCCTAATGACTTTTAAACCGCGGAACGCGGTCCAGCAACAGTGACACTTGATATTTGGTATTAGTACCATATGTCCACAACTTGTACAAGAACCATACAATTAGGTTTTAACTTCGAACATGCTGACAGTATCGGAGAGATGTACTTTCTGCGCTTACACCACGAAGAGTGACACTTCGGAAAAGCAGCGATAAAATGAATAAATATTGTGTTAGTGATACAACATGTCACTCTCAGACTGAAAAATACCACACCAGATAATTGCTGGATCATACTTAAAAGCGAGGGTTTTTTTTTTGTTTGTTTGTTTTTTTTTTTTAAGCACCACTCAAGGTCACTAATCTACGATAAACATTCAACGTCAGACGCCAATGGCGACTAGATCACAATGAATAGTTTGACAGAACATTTCATACAATCCTCGACAATCTAAGCAACGAACTATTTACACAGCACCAGCTGCTGTACTGCTGAAGCGATGCCCTCCATCGAAAGGTGTCGACTAGCATTCATTGTGCTGTATCTATCACTCTGCAAAGATTTAGATACATTTATAACAAAAAAAAACAGAGACTTACCTCAGCCATTTAATTTCTTTCAGCAGGAGTCCGCGATTAAAACAGTTTTGTACTGCGTAACAACACCTCCCTAAACTAACCCACGTTAGGTTATGCGTTGTAACATGGTGCGTCTACAGTCCGGGGGAAAACAAACGCCTTACATATTCGTTCCTGCTTCTGAAACCATTGTGAAACCGCGACCGTTAGGGATCTTATTAAAAAACGTGCAAATATATATATTATATATATGGATATTATATATATATATATATATATATATATATATATATATATATATATATATATTAGTCAAGAGGTTAGGGATTGGTGCGAAGTGCAGTGCCGAACACCAATATAAGCTAAGTTTTAGCCTGTTGCAAAATCTCAAGCTCGTTGTGCACTGTAACAAAAGCGACCCGATTAAAGAATTACAAAACTGCATTTCAAAGTGCTGAAAATGTGAGTCAAGTCACCACAGGGCTCTCCGTGCACATCTGAGTGCAAAGCGCATACTGATAGTACTACAAAACCGAATTGGATGGGGCAGCCACACATTGCAACGGACAAACGCTGCAATGAAATGAGATCATTGTGTTGTCAGGTATTTTTCAGCTGAAAAGTGCTGCACACAGATAGACACGCTATATACTGTGTAAAAACACAGACGCGCAGTGATAATGGACGCTTTAAGCAAGCAAGCGGGCTCTTGAGTGTGACGCCACATTTCCGCTCTCAGTAATAATACACACTGCTGTATAAATACAATATATCTTATTAATTAATGGTCTCTTTGTTGTAAAAGATAAATTATTCGTGGACCGCTGGCTAAATTAATGTTACATAGTATCTATTATATAAAAACATAATGTACTTTCTCGCAAAGCACGTATCCTTATTTACATCCCCCTTCCCGGCCCTCCGCCCTGCTCTGAAGTGAGGGAACTGCGTATTGTGCGGCAATAAATGAATTGAAGATTGTGGAAGAGAGTTGGGGACAGGCAATGATTATATAGGTAGATTTACAAAGACAAAAGCCGCAATTGTTATTGCTTTATTCGACCTAATAAGGCGCAAGGATAACACCTCTGGCAGACGGTTGTGTTTTTAAAGTACAGTACATGGAGAATTATAAAACTTAAGTACAGACGGGGTGCGGTAAAATGCAATTAAAACGTATAAAACAAACCCAGCGTACAAATCTGTAGGTAATAACAGACGGTGTATATATTAGCTAACGCTTGCATGTATTAAATACGTCCTGGGGAAACACATTGATTCTTGAATGCGTTAATCTCATCCTCAGTTTAACTGGTCTTTGCTGCACAACCGGTGCCACTTCTACGGACCCGACTGAAACTAAAACCATGGCCGACAAGAGAGTCATTGTAATCAGCGACGATGAAACAGACACGGGGACTGAGTCGCCTGGAGCCAATTGCAAAGACTCCTCTGTCCTGCTATTGGAAGAGAATTCTCACTTTGGTAAGCAGTTTGAAGCAAAGGCGGTGCAGCTGTGTGCTAATGTCGATAAATACAGTATATGGCTTGTTTTTAGTTTCCTATTTGAAAAAGCTGAGAGTTGTGAAGAGAGAATTGTCAGGTGAATCGCACCTTTCATGCAGAATATTTAAAAATTTAGCTGTGAATTGCCATGTTAGACACCGTGGATCAGCGTTAGTTGTTTAAACACGTGTTTTTGTTGCACCTAGACTGCTCTGTCTCAGATGGAAACAGATCGGATGAAATGGTTGATAACGAGTTTGGATTGTCTGTCACTTTCTCCAGAAAAGCAGAAGTGATGCCCCATGCCAGATATGACTGCACGATCCACGTTTTCAGGTTTGTGTCTCTTCGAACCCCAAAAGCTTGCGCATTCCTATTGCAAGAATTATATACATGATTTGCCTGAAATCGATTTTGCCCTGCATGAAGTTCATTTTTTTCTTCATTTGTTAGTTTCTTTGATCAGTAAGTTCATTGAGAAGCTTTTTTTTTTTTTTAATAGTGTCTACGATCAGATTTTCTACTTTAATTTCCAGTCAATCAGAGAATCAGAGAAGCAGCCCTATGGGAACAAACAGTGCTTTCTGTGAGCAGTGTCACTGCTACATCTGTGACAAACTGGCTTCCCAGGTGAGATGCAGCCGGTGCATGATAATGATAAAAAAGGGTTAACCTTATTGGGGAAAATAAATCCAGAGATTGCTGCTGAAACGCATGCATATGTCTTCCAGTAATCTACATAACCATTTTGCTGCTATAAAGGACTGCAATTCAATCTGTTTTCAGTCAATGGGTGAGAATTTCGTTTTTTGATAAACTTCATTGAGTCATACTTTATTTTTTGTTTTACAGTGCCAGTCCTGGATCACCCCTTCTTTTTGCCACTGCAATGCTCACAAAAGAAGCCTGTTCTGGAAATAGTGGCGAGATCAAGCTTTGATCGTAACCCTTATTGTTTTTAAGTGTGACCTGCTAGAGATAGACGCAGACCTACGGCACGCTGGTAAGTACCCTCAGATTTGGGTGTACAAGGTGAAACGATTTCTTTCCCTTTTTTTTTTTCTAAAGTGGGAGAAAGGAAGGTTTTTGAAACTATTTCAGCTTTGGAGAAACAGAAAGTAAGCTTGCTTATATACATGTCTTTTGCAAAACGCCTGGACTGTGCACGGGACTGGAATTGGTTCTAAAGTGTGTTCCAGCTGCAAAATATGAATTAACAGTTTGAGTGAAATTATCAACATACACCCCTGCTTTGTATTTCCTATGCAGAAAGCCTCTTGATGAAGTTTGATGCAGATTTAACCACTGAGTATCATAAGTTCATGATGGGGACCATAGCCACTCTTGCAGCCATTTATTCTTGCTCCTGTTGCTGTCACAACCAGTACCAAACTATGGTCAACTGCAAGAGGTGTAGTTCAAAACATGAAGATCTATTGATATACAAGTGAGTCGTTCTCTCTTACCAGATATCACAGATCAGTTATACACAAAGTACCATCATCTGAGAGTAGTTTGCACTACATGCAGCTATAGCCAAAAGTTTCCTATAATCGCCTACAATTTAAGGAGAGACACTAGTTTTAAAGGAAAAAAAAACTGTATGAACATAATTTTAGATCTTT
Organism: Polyodon spathula; assembly: GCF_017654505.1. NCBI lineage: Eukaryota > Metazoa > Chordata > Actinopteri > Acipenseriformes > Polyodontidae > Polyodon > Polyodon spathula. The sequence continues at coordinate 2,114,032 of NC_054551.1, forward strand.
TATTTAACATTGTGCAATCCAAAGAGACTACAAAATGAAATTGCAAGTGTCTACCGGACGTCGTAGTACAGTATTTGTAATTCAATATGTTAATGTTTGTGCATAGTTATAGGAAACTAGAAAATAATATTATTTATTTCTTTTCAATTCAGACACAGATTTACCTAGTTAGTGAGCAGTGTGACAAGCAACCACTTTTCCGTAACACTTTGAATTTTAAGACTGTTTTGTTTTTGTTTGTTCCCTGTTATTCGAATGTCTATCAGCTAGTGTTAGAGTTCCTAGAAAAAGCAAATAGAGAGAAACCCAAAACCTTTGCAGTTCTGTTGTTGGGAGCAGCCCAGCGAATTTTACTCCACAAGCAGCCACTGGGGTAGGTAGCTACACAACGACTCCACTGGTAGTTCTGTTATGCATCATAGTGGTGTTGCATCCTTTCATTTACGTATGACCCAGCTAGCATTAATAATTCATTTTTTTTTTCTTCTTAGTCATTGTATGCCAAATACCAGAGTTGTTCCAGAAGCAGTTTACTGCTGCAAAGGTAAGCTTTTTAATGTATTCTGCATGGAAATGCAAAATCATTATAGTGATATTATGCTACAGGATTTTTAAAAATCATGAAATACAGCAGTATGGTGATATAAATCTAAATGATCAAAGCATTAAAAAAAAAAAAATTCTACAGTTAAGTAGATTTTCAAATGCTTAAGGTGTTCGGACTCCTCTTTGACAGCCTAATAATAATTTGTTACAGGATTATAGAAATTCTCCAGAGGTTGCTGGTTGTATCTGACTTTCCTCCTTCGTTCTCAAAAAAGCTCATTGACTTTTACAAATCTCTGTTGCTTCCCCCTTACTGCCACTGCTTTTTAAACCGGTAGGTCTGACGATGATGGTGATGATGGTGATGGTGATAATGGTCTGGTTGACAAGTCCTTGTACATATTCATGCCTAAGGCAGGGCTTCTCAGGATGCGTTTTTGATTCGTTTGATCAGATTGGTTACAAGGATCCCCAAAACGTGAAAGGTCTTTAGATGTTTAAGAAACAGAATGTACCATCCCTACTGTCTAGTCACAAGGTACTTCTTCTTGAAAGCCCACACGTAGGGTATTTGATGCAGCTTTGTGTGTATCTGTGAGAGGTAAAGTCGTTCTCTCTTTACAGTTTGAATGTCTACCGCTGGGATGACTCTTTGCTGGTGTCTGTGTTGAGAGGCCAGAACATCACTGGAGAGAGAGTTGTGAAGGGAAAGAAGGAGGTCCTGTTTGAGTCCATACATGTGGTTCTTGCACGAACCGAGAAGCTAAGGGAGCAAAACAAGTATGACTGCTGCTTTTTTTTTTTTTTTTTTTTTTTTTTTGCTAGTATGTAATTCATTGCCTAGTCACAGTAGTACAATAATGAAGGGCAGTGCAAAGCTTTTCTGTTGGTTAGATTCTTTAGCAGGTTGCTTTGCATTTAGTTTCTGTGCTCTATTTTATTAGGCTACCATACACATGTTGCATTCTTTAAAAAAAAAGTATTCTTACATCATGCTGCAAATTATATGCAATAATATATTGAGTTATTTTGTTTCTCAAGCTATTTTGGAATAAACAGGAGAAAAAAAAAAAAATATATATATATATATATATATATATATATATATATATATATATATATATATATATATATACACACACACACACACACATACACTGCTGTGCAAACGTCTTAGACATGTTGCATTTTTCTACTCTGGTGCATTATGAGCATCAACAATTTCCTCAAAGCCTCCACTAGTGTTTTCTATTATTATAACAACCTTGACTTGCACAAAGAAGGAAAAACACTGAGTGAAATAGCTCACATCATTCGATTTTCAAGGTGTGGTATCCAAAGCATAATCAACAAGTACCGAGAAACATCATCTGCAATTGACAAACCCAGGACTGGAAGACCCAAAAAGCTGTCTAACAAGGATGAGCAATACTTGAAGATAATATCCTCAAGGAATAGAAAGAAGGCAAGCGTTGAATTGACAACAGAACTGGAAGAAGGCACAGGTGTCGTTGTCCATCCATCAACAGTACGAAGGTCACTCTTGAAATCAGGACTTAAAGGATGTATTGCAGTAAGAATACCTCTGTTAAGAAAGGGGCACATGACTAAAAGGCTAAAATATACACAAGAACACAGAAATTGGACTATGGAACTATGGTCAAAGGTTCTTTGGACTGTTGATGGATGGACAACGACACCTGTGGCTTCTGCCAGTTCTGTTGTCAATTCAACTAGCTTGCTGCTGAGTACTTCTTTTCTAAATGTGTTATTGGAACACACAACACATTGGATGATCAGTTAGTTGGATGGTTGGTTAGTTAGTTAGTTGAGAACCGAGGTTGAGAGGAAGGCGCTTAATGCCTCACTCTTGCATTTTCATCATTGTTTCTCCAGCGGAACGTGTGGGCTCTGAAATATCTGTTCAGAAGTCTCAGCGTCAGACTCGATGTCCTGCATGAATTTCTTGATTGCCTTATCAGAGACCTGAACGAGAAAAATAACACTTTGTTTACCAGGTATGGTACTGACTCTCGTCCTAAAAGTTTCATAAAACAATTTCAGAAAAATGTAATTGTTTTGTATCTATTTCGCTGTCGTCTTCAGGACCTTGCCACAGTCCGATGCAGAGCACATCGGCCACTTCATCTTTTTCCTAATTTCGTACGAGCATGCCACGTTAAGGCCTGTGGCACACAAGATTGTAGATTTTCTGCTGGAACACTGGAATGAGTAAGTAGAATAAAGGGGTGGGGATGGGAGAACAGCACTCTATCTGCACCTCGTGTTAAATGTGTAGACCCTTTATGAATATGTATATTTTGAGTACAATCAAATAGAAAAGGCTGCTTTTAGTGATTTATTTTGCAAGGCATTGGAAACATGTCCTGGGGTATGCAATATGCCTTGAGCTTTATTTGTAATATATTTATTTATTTTTGCATTTCATAGGCTTCAAAATTGCCCATGGCAGCGGAATCTTGCCATACTTCTTCAAAACCAGGTGAGATTTTTTTTTTTAACTGTGTTGCATTAGAGTAGAATTTATGATTTAAATTGGTTTTCAATCAGTCTATTTATTTACCTCTCCAGGATGCTACGCACTGGAACACTTCAAACAGTTTCCTACAGCTGAAGAACAAACTGAGAACAATAGTCTGATCGTGTCCCAGACTGGGTTCCTGCACCATCCTGTCTTTACTGGACGCCGCGTCGAGCATTTGAAACTAAACCGGTAGCACTGAGTAGGAGGACTAAAAGAAAAAAGAAAAACTTCTGTCGGATTACATTTTGTTTTCACCACATGCTGTACCTCTGTTTGCCTCATGACTGACTTTTTTGAATGTGAAAAGTGTTATTGGAATTATGAAGACAAAGACTCATTTTAAGCATCATTGGATCTTTTGAACTTAAGTTTCCAAAACCGAAAGGAAAGAAATTTTGAAATAAATAAATATATAATTTTAAAAGCCATTTAAAGTTTTCTTTTATGCGGAAACATACTGTGAAAATAAAGCTGAGTGCTTAAAGTTAAACGTGTAGAACTTTTAACAATGTTAAATAATTGGAAGACGTATACCGTGTGTGGATAGATAGATAGATAGATAGATAGATAGATAGATAGATAGATAGATAATGTATGTATGAGGCTACAAGGGAACCTTCTGAATGTTGTAAAAGTATTACATTAGTCTAGACTGAACGGCTAACTTCTACACAAGTATTTGCAATTTGTGTATTTTCATCAGGGTCAGTGCTTCAAGGGACCCTGTTTCTAAAGCAACCCCTTGATGAGCCTGCATGCTATTTCATGTTAACTAGCACGCATCCCTCCTTCACAGTGTAAACACCGAGTTTAATAAAGGAACAGTAATTACAGTACGTTTGATATCTCAAGCAGGAATTAATTAGCAAACATTTTCTTTGTTGAAAGTAACACACCGGTGTCTGGCTTTGCCATTGTTGAAATATGTTTATTACCAATGTTTTTTTTTTTTTTCCCCCCAGTGGGTTTCCATTGCAAGACAACTGTTTGAAACAATAGATGAATGTACAATTTCAAATAGACAGTACTCTCTTTAACAGACCAAAAAGAAGAAAAAAGCGAATGGAGAAAACTAACAATTAAGCAGTAGAGTGTAGACCACATGCATGGGTTTATACAGACTATCACTCGTATAGTGCAATGAGAAAATCAGATTCCAACCTTGATCAGTTATGTCCTGATACAGCTGCATGTGAATTACTATACATTGATCTATAGTGAACTTGGAAAAGCCCAATCTATACCTTTTCCCACCTGTCACACTTGAATGTGTGTTGAATGTGGGTTTTTAATTTTAACCACCTAGACTCTATTTAAATGTCTCCTCTTTTAAAGCAGTACATTTATTAGGCAATATACAAACAAATAGTGCATACTGTATAAAGGCCCTCCAGTTAAAAATAAAACCAAAATATACAGTACAATACCTTAACATTACAATTGCATACAGCATTTTGTTAAATTGATTTTTGGTAAAAAAAAACAAAACAAAAAAACTACTAAAACCTTTGTTTAAAAAAGGGGAAGCATTATAGCCCCCATTACAGCCAATGCAACAAACCTATAACAGTAAGTCCTGGGCCAGCTGTCAAAATAAGATTCTCGTTTCTATGGCACATTGTAACATGTGACCCACGTAGAGCATGTGAACCAATCTGCTAAACTGCTCCTCTGCAAAGTGTGCACCACTTGGTTCGAAAAGACCTTCTAAAATTACACTAAGTAGGTTTAATTTCCCAAGTATTTGCCTTTTATCACATCAGTGTTGCAAACTTAGCGGGGAGGGGGTTGAGCTTAGCAAACATTCCTTTGCGCTTCATACTGAATTGATAGATATATACTGTATTATACACACACAAACTGCCAGATGCAGCATGCAAACTTCAGTTTGAAAATACTAATTGTGCTATGGCCTTATTTTTTTCGTAGGTCTTGGATATATGATATTTAGCAGCAGCGATTTAATTCACAAACGTCTGTGCAGCTTCCCCGTTGTCTGCAATTCTCGCTGGTTTAACATGATTTAATGAACTGCATGCCCGCAATGCTTCAGCGACTCTGAGTATACGCGCATCAGCACCAGGTTAAAAGCAACATATAAAAGATGACAACACTGAAATCATAACAGTAAATTGTATTTGAGCAGTTTAATCTCTGAGGGGGATTGATGGGCAGTGTATTTGGCAAGGAGAAACAATATACAAGTACAATATTAAATAAATTCTGAAAAATAAATTAATTTGATGGTTTAATTAACCCTACCCCACAACAACCTGTCCTTAAAGAGAGTTAAGAAAGTCTCAACAGGGTTTACTGCTTACGAATGAAAATATTTTACTGTACATTACATTCCTCTTGGTTGGTTTATATACAGTACAGTGCCCTCTTGGTCTAGACACAATCAAAACCAAAATTACAATATACAGATTTGGCTGCGGGGCACAGATTCACTGACTATAGCACTATAGTCCACGTTTGCCCTTTCCTTCAATAAAGTGGCTGGCAACCACACAGCTACTGTACCTGGGTAGATTATGGACCATGTTTGACTTGCATTACAAACACTCCAGTTACCAATGTATACATATAAAAATTATACTGCCAAATGTTTTTTTTTCTAAGAAGGTAAACATGCAACATCTTGTGCATTCTTGCAGCATTACTGAGTCCAGTATTAGTTCACATTTCACATGCGTAATAGCTTGGAGTCCTCCATTGTACTGCAGACACAGAACGATTCTTTATAGCTAATCATAAAGGGTCTGACTTTCTTTAACTCGACCAGCAGCTGGGCAGGAGCATGTATTAGTGGCTCAGTCTGGGCCAAGCCTTCCCACCTACGATTCAGTCCACACTACAAGGAATCCACATTCCAGACAACATTAACCTCACTGGCAGATGACACTTCATGCATGTGACTATGTGCTGTTACAATAGGGTTAGTTTCAGGTTCGGTAAAACTTCTATTTTAACACTTGAGTCTCGACTGGGTAAGATTTGTAGCTGTTTGTTATGCAGTTCGGCTAACAGGCTATAAAGTAGCTTTAGATTAAAATCTGATTTAAATTTTTTTACATGTATTTCCTGAAGCTGTTCTTTTTTTTTGAAAACTGAACCAACTGAACAATTACTAAGCTAAATGAGGCAATTCGTTTGAATATCAAACTCTGTCAGTTTCTGATAATGTCTCACCGTGTCAAATTAACAGAGATGGCAGGGTATCATTGCTACTATTCTATCTTGGCAGGCTTGAGATTTGCAACAATAAAGATTTTATTTTTTTAAAAATCTGCACTCACTGCTGTTGACCAAGACCTAAAACCGAAACTACAGGAACACCTGCAATCCACAACAATAGCAGCGCCTGTCTTATTCTGGAAAAACACATTGAAGGGATCATTCAAAAAACAACACCATATCACAAATAACTTACATTCATTAAATCTCAAAGCAAGCCCCAAACACCACCTATTATTCGAATCAAGCAGGATCTTCCAACATCCCTTTAAACGAATTCCAACCATCCCTAGATCTTATATAGAAAGCTGGTGGTGTACTCAAATCTGAAGACCGGAGGGGTGCCCCCCTTGCCAGGACCCTGAAGGTAGTGCAGTTTGAGGAGCTCGCCCAGGTACTGCACGATCCTGACGTCCTCGCCTGAGACGCCCAGCTGGTGCTGCAGGAAGCCCACCCGCCGGCTTGCCACCGAGGCATCTCCCTCGCCCGGGTGGATGGGGAGGTGCAGGTGGTGGCAGAAGGTGTAGAGGAAGGCCTTGGAGCAGAGCTGGCTCAACATGCTCTGCACGTGCATGAAGTAGGTGCTGCCTCGCTTAATCTGTGTCCGGTGGTCCGCCAGCTTGCTGATCAGCGTGCCCTTGTAGGGGGGGCAGCGCAGAGTCTTGTGATCCGCGTCCAGGATGCCGATGTACCGGCTGTAGCGGTTCAGGGAGAACAGCATGCTGGAGCCAGTGGGAGAGGCCACCCTGCATACCAGAGGGGAGAGAATATTAGCACCAGCATTGTTTTAACCTGCAAATACCAACTCTCTCTGTGTGTACTATATTAAAATATACTCTATGGCTATTTAGAGGAACAATACCTAACTGAGGGTAACCACACTGACGTCAAGAGTCTCTATGGAAATGCATGCAACATCTGACATGTCCCTATTTGATCAAATAGTAAGACGTCTGTTTAATAATGTAGACAGTGCACTGCCAATTTATTTTCTACAGTAAAATGTATTTTATATTGCAAGTTTCTTTGCATGTATATTTATGCATGTACACCAGAATTTGTTCAGAGCAGATGTAGCAAACACAAGATCACTTTATCTTGAATGTGTCTAGTTCTCATGCTTCAGGTTGAAAAGTGAAATTTGCATACACAGTGATTGTACAGACAGTAAACCTACCTGTGCAGCCCAATCAGTTTCCAGCTGTGCAGATCTGTGATTTGGAAGGGGGAGGTCAGCCAGGGCTTTATCGTTTCCGCATACTTGCCCAGGTTTGGCACGAAGATGGACAGGGCGCTCACCAGCTTTCTCACCTTTCCTTCGTCTGCGCCCATCACTACCAGTGTTCTCCCACTGAGCAAGCAGAATATGGCTTGCTGGGCGAACGGGTACTGTCTGATAAACCTCAGGGCACCCTGCCCGGCTTTCCTCTTGTGCTTCACAGTGATGGGATTGCCTGAGAGGAAGGGAGAAGCAGCCCGCTCGGAGCTGGTGGAGGCGCTCATGAAGCTGGTGCTGTCCGAAACGTCATCCAGGTCCAGCCTGGACACCTCATCGGAGAGGTAAATGAGGTTCAGCTCGTATGAAGGCAGTCCCGCCGGAGCCCCATCATCCACACCCGGGGCCTGCTCCCCAGCTCTGCTTGACCTGGGGGCCACCCTCACCACTCCATTGTCGCTGCACTCCTGGCCGAGCTCAGGGGCTGGCTCCTCGAAGCGGGGGCCCTCCTGCCCGATGCAGCAGGCAGAATCAGCCTGCTCTGTGGCCTCCTTTCCAAAATCCCCTGCATCTTGCATGCCGGAGTCCACCAGCCTCTGGCTTGATGGTGAAGACTGGTACATGTGCTCTGAAGAGCTGTCATTGTAAGGCTCCTCCTCGTAAATAGCGCCGGAGCAGGACGCCCTCAGATCCTCGGGTATGATCGAGTCTGTGGTGCTCAGCACTTCAATGCTGTCCTCGCTGTTTGTCCTCTTGCTCACCGCTTTCCTTCGGACCACCTCGGGATAATGTACCGGCAGACTCGCCTGGCTCTCTGATTGGACCAAGGATCCCTGAACAGGGAAAGATCTCTCCGTCCCCAGCACTTCGATGCTCTCTCCGCTACTTACACTGCCTTTCATATCTGCTTCCAGGCACTCTTCGGAATTGTCCTGCGTGATGTCACACAGGCTGGACTCTGTCTCCTGCTGTCCTTCCTCACTGATGTCCTGCTCCATTTTAATAAGCACAGTCTCCACGCAGGAGGGCTCGTTAGAGGGGGTAGGATTGAGACGGCTATCACTGTTGGGGGCTAGTTTTTCACCATACTGGGGCTTTTCAGGTTCCTCCTCCCAGTCTCTGAAAACCTCGAACAGAAAGTTGGTGATTTTTTGCTGCTTCAAAAGAGCCGTGTCTATCTGGCTGGTGGAGATGTAGCAGAGGTCGCCTCTGAAGATCTTCTCGATTTGAGTCAGCTGGTCCACGGTCTGGTTGAAGAAGTAGACATCACACAGCTCTTCCAGCGTTTTCAAGCGCTTGTCGAAACATTTGGCTGATTTTGCCTTGATGAACTGAGGGGTGTAAGACGGCCTGCGTGTATTGCTGGGGTCATCCGAGGGGTGGTCGGGATTAGAGCCACCGGAGATCTGGTCCTGGTCCACTCCAGGAGGTTCAGAGGGGGGTTCAGGTTCGTAAGGGAGGAACTCAGGATCCTTCATCTTTCTGTTAGGGTAGGACGTGACCTGCTTTAAAAGGTCTTTGTGCTCGTAGATTGATTTCTCCACGTTAGCCAGCTCGTTGGCTTTCTCTATCGCTTGTGTTGAGTAGCAGCCATTCTCTGTCTTCTGCAGCTCGGCTTCCTCGTGGAGCACGGTCCTGGTGTACTCCAGGTCCTTCAGCTTCTTTTCCAGTTCATTGGCAAAGGCTTTCCGGTTTCCAGTCTTCAGGCACTCAGACGCCTTGGAGAACTCAGAGGAGAGCTCCTGGAACTGCTGCATGATCTTGTCTTCGTCAGAGGAGATGTAGGCCATGCAGAAAGGCCTCACAAAGCCCCTGGCCTCCAGGTCGTAAAGGGTTAAGTGGTGGACATAGGCAAAAGCCCCTTCTTTGGAGTCGCCCAGCACAACTTTGGAGTCCTCCACGAAGTTAAGCTTGGGGTACCCGCAGCCCGGAGGGTGCCCCACAAAGGAGGCCTGATAATCCACGGACATAATCCTGAGAGAGAAGTAATTGAGATCAAAGGTGCCCCAGGCTTTGGGGTCATCCGGGATGGTCAGCAGCGGCTGGGGCCCCACTTGTTCGGAAAACTCGGAGATGAGAATGAAGTCCTTGGTGAATTTGGCAAAGGAAGCCCCGGCCCAAGGGTTGGCATTTCCAGCATAGGGGAATTGAGGCAGTGAAAACTGTTCTGGCAGCGAGTTAATCTCCACATAGGTGTCTCTGAAGTCATCATCTTTTGTGAAAGCCACCAAATCTGGTGAACTGATCATATTTCCTGCTGAGTGAGAGTGGCATGGGGACAAAGCACTATCAATGTCCACCCGGCAGGTTTAACGGAACAATCCAGCCATGAACACTTACAGATATAACCTACCTCTCTCTCTCTCTCAATCTTTATATATAAATATGAAGTAGTATAATCAAATGAAATGAACCCAGCAGAATAATGATGATGCTGCTGCTGGTGGTGATCAATAATTCACAAACAATAAGGGAAAACAAATATTCTGTTATTTCCAATAAGAAGACATCCAATGTGATTTAAACTTTACACACGTTTCCAGCTTTTTTCTCCAGTTGATTGTTGT